>NC_139784.1:5713565-5756065 GCF_965231275.1 Zosterops lateralis | reverse complement strand
ACATTTCCATCCCAAACTCAGGTCCAGGAATCCGCTCCAAGGTCCAGAAGCTCCTCCTGACCCCGGACAATCCCGGCTGTGGGCGCTTTTCCAGCTGAGGCTTCAATTTTTGGGAATTCCAGGAGGGAAGGACAGCCCGGCCCCTCTGGCATCTGGCACAGGTGACAATGTCCTCCCAGCTGGCACAGGTGACAATGTCCCCCCAGCTGGTGTCACCTCCTGCCCACCTCTGTCCATCCCCATCCGTTGTGTCCTTCCAGGCTGGAGCAAAGCCCAGTGGGAAAAGCAGGGAAATCTCAGCTTGGGAATTCTGGATGTCCCCACCCGGGCACGGCCACCTGACAGTGCCACATCCAGGGTCACATCCTGGGACACCGACAAGTGCCACCACATCCCTTCTCCAGCACTGCCACATCCAGGGTCACATCCTTAGACTCTGCCAGATGCCACCATGTCCCTTCTCCAGCGGTGCCACATCCAGGGTCACATCCTTAGACTCTGCCAGATGCCACCACGTCCCTTCTCCAGCAGTGCCACATCCAGGGTCACATCCTTAGACTCTGCCAGATGCCACCACGTCCCTTCTCCAGCAGTGCCACATCCAGGGTCACATCCTGGGACACTGCCAGGTGCAACCACATCCCTTCTCCAGCGGTGCCACATCCAGGGTCACATCCTTGGACACCACCAGGTGCCACCATGTCCTCTCCTGGCAGTGCCACATCCAGGGTCACATCCTGGGACACTGCCAGGTGCCACCATGTCCCTTCTCCAGCACTGCCACATCCAGTGCTGGCTCTTGGGACACCGCCAGGTGCCATCATGTCCTCTCCTGGCAGTGCCACATCCAGGGTCACATCCAGTGCTGGCTCTTGGGACACTGCCAGGTGTCACCACATCCTTCCCTGGTGGTAACACATCCAGGGTCACATCCTTGGACACCGCCAGGTGCCACCATGTCCCTTCTCCAGTGGTGCCACATCCAGTGCTGGCTCTTGGGACACTGCCAGGGGCCACCACATCCTTCCCCAGCAGTGCCACATCTGGTGCTGCCTCCCAGGACACTGCCAGGTGCCACCATGTCCTTCTGCAGCAGTGCCACATCCAGGGTCACGTCCTGTGACACCGCCAGGTGCCACCACGTCCTCCCCCAAGGATCTGGGGCGTCTCTGGTGCCTCCCCACACTCCGGGCAGGGACGAGGCCAGTGGGATCCACTGGATTTCCCCTCCTGGCACAGGGGGCAGGGGACAGGTGACCCCAGCTGGGCTCCTGGTGGCCCCAGGGCCTGGTGACAGCCGCTGTGGCTCCCGAAGCTGCTCCTGGGACGCTCCTCGGGAGCTCCGGGCTCCGGCGGTGGCCGCGGGGACAGGGGATCCCCGGTGGATCCCCGGTGGATCCCCGGGACAGGGGTCAGGCTGCGGGCTCGGGGGGCCAGGGGGGGCTCTTAGCCCTTGTCCTGTGCCAGGGGAGTGCCCTTGTCACCCAGGGGCTGTGGAGACACAAATGGGGACACGGCCCAGACGGGTCAGAGGGGACATGAATGGTGGGGATGGGGACTGGGGACAGGGATTGGTGGGACAGGGACTCAGGGACGGGGATCAGGGGACAGGGACTGTGGAGACAGGGATCAGGGGACATGGACAGCGGGGACGGGGATTGGGGATCAAGTGGAGGGTGGAATTGGGACAGGGATCAGGGTTAGGGATTGAGGGGACAGGGATTATGGAATCTGGATTGGGGAGACAGGGATCAGGGGACAGAGACTGGGAGACAGGAACTGGGGGGTAGGGATTTGGGGATGGGGATTGGGGGGAGGCTGGAATTAGGGGATGGGGATTGGAGGAGGCTGGAATTGGGACAGGGATTGTGGGACAGGATTGTGGGACAGGGATTGTGGGAATGCTGTCCCCATGCTGTCTTATGCTGTCCCCACACTGTCCCCACGCTGTCCCCACGACTGTCCCACCCTATCCCCACGCTATGCCCACTCTGTCCCCATGCTATCCCCACTCTGTCCCCCCACTGTCCCCACCCCGTCCCCACTCTATCCCTACTCTGTCCCCATGCTGTCCCCCACACTATCCCACCCTATCCCCATGCTATCCCCACGCTGTCCCACCCTGTCCCCACGCTGTCCCCAGGACTGCCCCACGCTGTCCCCACGCTGTCCCCACGCTGTCCCCACCCCATCCCCAGCCCCCGGCCCGTACCCACCGTCCCTTTCCCGCTGCCGCCGTCGCTCTGGAGGCTGAGGAAGGGGTTGTTGGGCTGCGCGCCCAGGCCGGGCACGGGCGGGGGGGTGGCCTGGGGGGCCAGCAGGGCCCCGCCGGGGTTCAGCTGCTGCGGGGACAGCGAGGCCAGCAGGGAGCCTCCGCTGGGCGCCGCCGAGGTGAGCAGAGAGCCCGGGCTGGAGTGCAGCGGGGCCGAGGTGGCGGCCAGCAGCCCCCCCATGGACAGCGGCGACGGGCCCTGCGACATCTGCAGCCGCTGCAGCTCCCGCTTCTGCTGGATCTGCTGCATCACCTGGAACACCAGAGCCTGCTGCTCCTGCGGGGACACGGCGGGGCACGGCTCAGAGCGGGACAGAGCGGGGACAGAGCGGGGACGGAGCGGGGACAGAGCGGGGACACGGCGGGGCACGGCTCAGAGCGGGACAGAGCGGGGACAGAGCGGGGACACGGCTCAGAGCGGGACAGAGCGGGGACAGAGCGGGGACAGAGCGGGGACACGGCTCAGAGCGGGACAGAGCGGGGACAGAGCGGGGACACGGCGGGGACACGGCGGGACACGGCTCAGAGCGGGACAGAGCGGGGACAGAGCGGGGACACGGCGGGGACACGGCGGGACACGGCTCAGAGCGGGGACACAGAGGGGACAGAGCGGGGACACGGCGGGGCACGGCTCAGAGCGGGACAGAGCGGGGACAAAGCGGGGACAGAGCGGGGACACGGCGGGACACGGCTCAGAGCGGGACAGAGCGGGGACAGAGCGGGGACAGAGCGGGGACAGAACGGGGACACAGAGGGGACAGAGCGGGGACAAGGAGCTCTGCAAGAGGGGACAGAGCGGGGACAATGCACTGGATAAGAGGGGACAGAGGGGGACAACGACCTCGGCAGGAGAGGACAGAGCGGGGACAAGATGCTCTGCAAGAGGGGACAGAGCGGGGACAGAGCGGGGACAATGCACTTGATAGGAGGGGACAGAGAGGGGACAACGCCCTCGATAAGAGGCAGCAGAGCGGGGACAGGAGGGGATAGAGCGGGGACAGGGCAGGGACAGGAGAGGACAAGAGGGGACAGGGAGGGGACAGAGCAAGGACACCTCACGGCCAGGGTCAGGTTTGTGGCGGGCAGGAAAACACAGGGAACAAATTCGGGATTCTGCTCCTCACAAACATTTCCATCCCCAAACTCAGGTCCAGGAATCTGGACACCCTCGGGAAAAATCCGGGAAAAAATCCAGGAAAACCTCAGGAATGGCTGTGACAACCCCTCCGAGCTGTCCCCACATGTGACATGGTGGGGACATTGAGAATTCTCTTTTTCTGACCCAGAAATGCAGGTGGAGCAGCAGGAGGGGATTGGGAAGGGTGGGACGGGCATGGCCCAGCCCCGGGGACAGCGCTGGTGGCACTGCCCTGTCACCCTGGGCAGAGTGGGGACAGTGCGAGGTCTGTGTGTCACCTGTGTGTCACCTCAGGGCCCTGTGTGCCACCTCAGGGATTTGTTTGTCACCTCGGGGACCTGTGTGTCACCTGTGTGCCACTTCAGGGTCCTGTGTGTCACCTCAGGGTCCTGTGTGTCACCACAGTACAATATACAGTGTATATTGTATATTACATAGTATATAGCATAGAGTACATAGTATATAATATATAATATATTATATATACTACAGTATATTAATAATATAACATAATATAATATAATATAATATAATATAATATAATATAATATAATATAATATAATATAATGTAATATAATGTAATATAATATACCCTTCTATATTTCTGTATTAAATATATATTATATATTATATACAATATACAAAATTTAATATATAATATACAATATAATATAATGTAATATATAATATAGTATATAGCATATCATATATTGTATATAGTATATAATATATACTATAGTATATTAGTAATAGAATAGAATAGAATATACCCTTCTATATTTCTATATTAAATATATATTATATATAATATATAATATACAATATAATATAACATAATATATAATATAATATATAGAATATTGTACATTTATATAGTATATAATATATACTATAGTATATTAATAATAGAAGAGAATAGAGTAGAATATAACATACCCTTCTATATTTCTATATTAAATATATACTATATATTATATAATATATATATAATATAATATATAATATAATATATATATTATATTAATATATATTAATATAAATAAGTATAAATATAATATACTATATACTATATAATATATACTATAGTATATTTATACTATACTACTATGAATATATATTATGAATATTATAATATATATTATAACCCTAATTATATATATTATATATTATATATTATATATTATATATTATATATTATTGTATTATATTACATTATATTATATTATATTATATTATATTATTATATTATATTATATTATATTATATTATATTATTGTATCATAATTATATTATATTAATTATATTTAATATTTTATAATAGATATATAATAATATATAAAAATTATCATTCTATTAAATATATATTATATAATATACAATAATATACAATATATATATAATAACCATAATCACATCAATAATTCTATCAATATACTAATAATTATATAAACATCAACAATTACTCCCCACCGCCCCACCCCTTACCGTGTTAAGCGGCTGTGAGGTGAGGAGCTGCTGCAGCTGCTGCAGCTGCTGCTCGTGCTGCTGCAGGACGTGCCGCTGCTGCTCCGTCAGGGGGCTCAGGCTGGGGAGGGAACAAACCCCGCGGGCTGTGTCAGTGCGGCCAGACCCGCTCCCGCAGCACAGCTCGGGGCCAGCCCTTCCCTCCCTGTCCCTTTCCCCAGAGCTAAAATACTGCGGCTGGAGAGGAGAGAGAGAGGGAGAGAGAGCGCGGGGCCGCCCGCTCCTCACCTGCTGATGCTGCTGTTGAGCTGCAGCGCCGGCGGCCCCTGCGCGGGCTGGGCGGGCTGAGCTCCGTTCAGGCTCCCCAGGATCCCGTTGAGGGGCATCTGCGGGGCTCCGGCCAGGCTGCCCAGCAGGCTGTCCACCACGGGCACCGAGGAGAGGCCGTGGCCGGCCCCGGAGGCTCCGGCCAGCCCCGCGCCTGCCACCCTGGCCAGGCCGTTCACCTGCTGCGCCCCGGGCAGGGGCAGCGAGGCGGGACTGGGCTGCAGCAGGGGCAGGGGCGGGGGGGTGCTGTGGAAGGACAGGGAGGAGCTGCTCCTGCTGGGACAGCCCGAGTGAGGGTCCTGGGGGAGAAACGGACACAGAGCATCGGCCTGGGGCGGCTCTGGGACAAGGGGCTGCTCTGGTGGCTCCAGTCTGAAAGGTCCCAGAACTCAGAAAAGGGAGGGAGGGTCTTGTCACCCTGATTTTTATTTTTTTTTTTCAGCCTTCTGGTGTTTTATATTTTGTACCGGAGTTTTCTCACGTGTTGTAACATGAAGGGAGAGCGATGTTTTCTAAACTGTGCCTGGGGGAAGGATGAATTTCTGGGCTCCTGGTTTGACCAGTGGGGTCAGAGAGGTGCTGACCTCACAGCCCAGTCGCTGATCAAACACCAAAACCTATTTAAACCCTAAACCCAAAATAAACTCCTTTCTCGTTCTCACAACCGGATGGTGTGAGCGTGGTTTTCTTGTGTCCATCTGGTGACAGGGTCCCAGAATGCAGAAAAGGTCCCAGAACCCAGAAAAGGTCCCAGAACCCAGAAAAGGTCCCAGAACCCAGAAAAGGTCCCAGAACCCAGAAAACCTCTCAGACCTCAAAAAAGGTCCCAGAACTCAGAAAAGGTCCCAGAACTCAGAAAAGCTCTCAGATCTCATTAAAACTCTCAGAACTCATTAAAGCTCTCAGAACTCTGGAAAGCTCTCAGAACCCAGAAGAGCTCTCAGAACTCATAAAGCTCTCAGAACCCAGAAAAGGTCTTAGAACCCAGAAAAGCTCTCAGAACTCATTAAAACTTTCAGAACTCACTAAAGCTCTCAGAACTCAGAAATGCTCTCAGAACTCAGAAAAGCTCTTGGAACTCATTAAAACTCTCAGAACTCAGAAATGGTCCCAGAACCTAGAAAAGCTCTCAGAGCCCAGAAAAGCTCTCAGAACCCATTAAATCTCTCAGAACTGAGGTCCAGCCCTGCCGGAGCTCCAGGATCACCCGGCAGTGCTCTCACCTCTCGCTCCCGCTCTGGGCTATTCGTACCCAGCCCTGGGGAGCTGTACCCCCGAGCCTGGGCTAGCGGGGTGTCCCGGTGGGCCACCGAGCCCCAGCCCTGCCCCAGGCCCCGCCGGGTGGCCGCAGAGGCCACAGTACCTCGGAGGAGGTGGAGAGTGAATTCTCGATGCCGAAGCTGTTCTTGCACGGGGGGCTCTTGCTGATGCTCAGCGAGTCACCGGTGCAGACTGAGAGGGGAGAGGCCGCAGAGTCAGGGACAGATCTGCTCCTGCTGTGACCCCCTGGCCACCCTCAGGGCACAGGGACGTGTCCCTGGGTGTCCTCAGTCCCCTAGTGCCCTCAGTCCCTCGGTGTCCCCAGCCCTGGTACCCTCAGTCCCTTGGTGCCTTCAGTCCCTCGGTGCTCCCAAGTTCGGTGTCCCCAACTCCAGTGTCCCCACCCTGGTCCCCTCAGCCCCGGTGCCCCCAGCCCCAGTGCCCTCAGCCCTGCTGCCCTCAGTGCCCCCAGCCCAAATGCCTTCAGCTCCAGTGCCCTTTGTCCCCCAGTGTCCCCAGCCCCAGTGCCCTTTGTCCCCTGGTGCCCTTTTGTCCCCGAGTGCCCCCAGCCCTGGTTCCCCCAACCCCAGTGCCCTCACCTCCAGTGCCTCAGCGCTGGTTCTCCCAGCCTTGGTGCCCCCAGACCCAGTACCCTCAGTCCCCCAATGCCCCCAGTCCCACTGCCCCAGACCCAGTACCCTCAGTCCCCTGATGCCCCTAGTCCCAGTGCCCCCAGCCCCGGTGCCCCCAGTCCCCCGGTGTCCCCATTCCCGGTGCTCTCAGTCCTCTGGTGGCCCCATCCCCAGTCTGAGTGCCCCCAACCCCCATGTCCCCAGCTCCATTGTCCCCAATCCCAGTGCCCCCAGCTCCATTGTCCCCAGTCCCAGTGCCCCCAGCCCCGGTGTCCCCATTCCCAGTGCCCCCAGCCCTATTGTCTCCAGTCCCAGTGCCCCCAGCCCCATTATCCCCATTCCCGGTGCCCACAGTCCCAGTGCCCCGGTGTCCCCATCCCCGGTGTCCCGGTGTCCCGGTGGCTCACCGCTGGCGGGCAGGATGTACTGGGCCTGGCTGCCCGGGCCGTTACTGCTGGTGACCACGGGGAAGGGCACGGACAGCTGGACATTGAGCAGCTGCAGCCGCTCCTTCTTGGCCGTCAGCGTCATGATCTGCTCCTGCAGCCGCTGGTTCTCCTTCTGCAGCGAGTGCAGCGCCTTCAGCATCTCCACAACTGCGGGGGCAGCGCGGGGAAAACGGGAGGAAAAAGGGGATTTCACCATCAAAGCCCAGCTCCTCCCTCCGGCACACAGCAGGGCTTTGTCCCAAAAGGAGAATCCCAAAATTCCCGCTTCAGGACTCACTGTTCACGCCGGCCTCGCCGTTGCCCTGTTTCTCCAGGAGCTGCTCGATGTTGGGGGTGGCCTGAGGGACATTGTCCAGCTGCCCGCTGCTGCTGCATGACACGGTCTGGTCGAAGAGCGTTGGCAGGCTGCTGATGGGGGACCTGGGGGGGCCGGGGGCGTCAGGGGGGTCCCTGCTCCATTCCCTGCTCCATTCCTGCTCTGCTCTCTGCTCCATTCCCTGCTCCATTCCTGCTCAATCCCTGATTCACTCCCTGTTCCATTCCCTATTCCATTCCCTGTTCCATTCCCGCTCCATTCCCTGCTCAATCCCTGATTCACTCCCTGTTCCATTCCCTATTCCATTCCCTGTTCCATTCCCGCTCCGTTCCTGCTTCATTCCAGCTCCATCCCCTGTCCCACTCCCTGCTCCATTCCTGCTCAATCCCTGATTCACTCCCTGTTCCACTCCCTGCTCTATTTCCTGCTCCATTCCCTGTTCCATTCCCTGTTCTATTGCTGCTTCATTCCAGCTCCATTCCCTGCTCTGCCCCCCTGCTCCATTCCTGCTCCATTCCTATTCCATTCTTGCTCCACTCCCTGTTCCATTCCAGCTCCATTCCCTGTTCTATTCCCACTCCATTCCCTGTTCTGCTCCCTGTTCCATTCCAGCTCCATTCCCGTTGCATTCCCTGCTCCCACAGCTCCTCTGCCTGGGCCCGAGCAGCTGCATCTCCTCAGGCTCCCATCCCATCCCATCCCATCCCATCCCATCCCATCCCATCCCATCCCATCCCACCCCACCCCATCCCCATCCCATCCCATCCCATCCCATCCCATCCCATCCCATCCCATCCCATCCCATCCCCATCCCATCCCATCCCATCCCCACCCCATCCCCATCCCATCCCATCCCCATCCCATCCCATCCCCATCCCCTCCCATCCCATCCCATCCTGCAATGAGCGGGGCAGGAGCTGCTCCTGTCCCCCCCAGGCTCTGCTGCAGTTCCCACTGACCACCCTGTCCCTGTGGTCCCCAATGTCCCATTGTCCCTACAGGGCCCTCTGTCCCCACTGTGCCCTCTGTCTCCGCTGTCCCCTCTGTTCCCAGTGTCCCCTCTGTCCCCGCTGTCCCCGCACCCCGGTGACACTCACATGGAGGACAGGCTCTCCTGCGGGGACGTCCCTCGGCAGCCAAAGCCGCAATCCTCCAGGTCGGGCTCTGCACGAGGACAGGGACAGAGGGGACAGTGAGGTCAGCGGGGTGGGGCACTATGTGCCCGGTGTGTGCTCACGGTGTGCCCGGTGTGTGCTTGGTGTGTGCCCAGTGTGTTTTCGATGTCCCTGCCGGGGGACACCAGGTGGTACCGGGTGACACCAGCACCGAGCAGCACCAGAACCGACCGGCACCGGGAAGCACCGAAAGGGACCAACCTCACCAGGACCGACCCTCACTGAGCATCCCCAAGCTGTCCTGGGCAGCTCCAAACGACCCCAAGCAGCACCGAGCTGCACCGAGGAGCCCCGGTACTGAGTCGCATCAAACAGCACTGAACGGGACCGGGCAGAACCAAACCACACTGAGCAGCACCAGAACCGAACCTCCCGGTACCACCCGGTACCACCCGCCAAGGTGACCCAGGCCGGGAGAAGCTTTGCATGCAAAGCCTAGACCCCGATTTTCCCGGAGCTGCCGGGGGCAGAGAGGGATAAATCCCATGCCAGGCCCTGCCGGGAGGGATAAATCCCGTGCCAGGTCCTGCAGGGAAGGACAAATCCTGTGCCAGGTCCTGCAGGGAGGGATAAATCCTGTGCCAGGCCCTGCAGGCAGGGATAAATCCCGTGCCAGGCCCTGGAAGGAAGGACAAATCCAGTGCCAGGCCCTGCAGGCAGGGATAAATCCCGTGCCAGGTCCTGCCGGGAGGGATAAATCCTGTGCCAGGTCTCGCAGGGACGGACAAATCCTGTGCACTTCCAGGGATGGGGATTTGTTCCAAGGCCTGACCGCCCTTTCCATGAAGAAATTTTCCCTAAAACCCGATCTAAACCTCCCCTGACCCACCTGAGGCCATTCCCTCTCCTCCTGTCCCTGTTCCCTGGAGCAGAGCCCGACCCCCCCAGCTGTCCCCTCCTGGCAGGGACTTGTGGGGAGCCACAAGGTCCTTCCTGATCCTTCTTTTCTCCAGGATCAACATTCCCAACTCCCTCAGCCACTCCAGGATCTCCAAACCCTTCCCTGTCCCTTGGGATCAGAGCCTGATGTCCCCTCCTGTCCCCTCCTCTCAGGGACGTCAGAAGGTACCTCCAGATCCCTCTTTTTCTCCAGGATCAACATTCCCACTCCCTCGGCCATTCCTGGGGCTCCAAACCCTTCCCTGTCCCTTGTGCAGATCCAGAATTCCGCTCTGATCCCACTTTTCTCCAGGATCAACATTCCCAACTCCCTCAGCTGCTCTCAAACCCTTCCCTGTCCCTTGTGCAGATCCAGAAGGTCCCTCCTGATCCCTTTTTTCCCCAGGATCAACATTCCCACTCTTTCAGCCACTCCAAACCCTTCCCTGGCCACGCTCCAGCCCCTCCATGTCCTTCTGGGGAAGATCCCAAAGCTGTCCCCAGGATCCGAGGAACCAGCACAGCTCTGGCATCCAGAACCTTCCTCCAGAGCCATCCCTGTGCCCTGGGAAATCTGGGAATGGGGATATCTCCCATTCCAAGGGTAATCCGGGATAAATCCCATTTTTATTTTCCCATCCCTCGCTCCCCTCGCCCTGGGCCCTGCCAGATGTTGTGGCTGCAGCTCCAGCTGTTGCCTTCCTGCCCCTCCTCTTCCTCCCCAGACATTCCCACGGGCAGGAATCCCGGGAATCTCCTGCAGGGAATGCTCAGAGCAGGGATAACCCAGCTGGAGCTCAGGGGGGATCCCTCATCCCCTCGGGAATATCCTGGGACACTCATCCAGGCAGGAATAATCCATTTTTTTTCCCTGGATGTGGCCAGAATTTCCCAGTGTCAGACCTTGGAGCAGCTTCCAGGGCTCCAGGAGAGGCGGGGAGGGATAAGGGATGGAGGGACAGGACACGGGGAATGGGTTTAGGGCAGGGATAAATGGGATTCTGGGAAGGAATTCCTCCCTGTGAGGGGCTGGGATGGAATTCCCAGAGAAGCTGTGGCTGATCCATCCCTGGAAGTGCCCAAGGAACACTCTGGGATAACGGGAGGTGTCCCTGCCCATGGATCATCCCAAAGGTCTCTCCCAACCCAAACCACTCCACGATCCCACAAAAACCTCCCCAATCCCCAAAACCACATCCCAGCTTCCAACCAGATTAAAAATCCTGGGATTTTTCGGCTGATCCCAGTGCCTGAGACAGCCCCAAACCCCAAATTCCATCATCCAACACCAGAGTTATCCTTCAGGAACAGCCCTTGGAGAAAAACGGGAATGATAAATCCATAAATCCACTTCTTCCATCATCATGGGGATCCCGGAAAAGCCGTGGGAGGAGGACAAGGAGAGAGCTCAGGTAAAAAAATCAAAATTTTTGTGCTGCCAAAGGGGTGAGCCTGAAGGAATTCCCTGTTCCCCCAGCTGGAATCAGCACAGGAAAATTGGGAAAAGCTGGAATATTGAGCTCTGCTTGCATAGGAAATCCCCAGAAAGGGAATTGAAAACAACAAGTTTGGGATTCAGGGAATCTCCAGGTTTTTCAGGGAAAATTACCCCACACTGGAGGGTTAATGAATTCCCCTGGAAAAAAAAAAATAAAAATCCACTGGGATTTGGCTGAGCACCCTCTGGGCCACCAAATCCAGGGATGGACAAACCCAAAATGTGACAAAAACTGGGAGATGTCCCCAAATCTGCCCTGAATTGGGAAAAAAACCCCTCATCCTAAAGCTCCTAAAATCCCAGTCAAACAAAAAAAGCAATTTTGGAAAAGGAAATTAAGGATTGAGGAGTTTTTTTCGAGCACTTTTAGATCCTGGGGTTGTTCCTGAGGGGTGACAGCCAAAAAAAACAAACACAGGGAAAAAAAAATCTATATCTATATCTATATCTATATCTATATCTATATCTATATCTATATCTATATCTATATCTATCTATTACATATTTCTATATTATATTATATAATATAGATAAAACATAAAATATATAATTTATAATAATTATAATATATAAATTAGATAAATTATATAATATTATGGTGTATTATTAATTACAACTATAATTATAATGATAAATATTAATTATAATTATTAGTTATAATTATTCTAGAATTATAAAATGTATTATATTTATACAGTATATAATTATAATAGTATAATATATAAAACCATAATATATATAGTAGATAAAAACATATATTTATATATTATATAGATATATGGATATATATATTTTATATATAAAAATAACATATGGATGTAATATATATATTTAAAAAAAATAATAAAAAAAAAAAATCTTGTGATGCTCCAAGTTTCCTGCTCTTAAACCAGGCAGTTTTCCAAAGAAAACAGAAATTGGTGGGAAAAAGTCAGTGGCTGGAAGGAATCCAGGGCTGGGAGTGGAAACCTGGATTTTGGGGCATTCACAGGGGATGAAAATTCTCATCTTTAAAGGGGAAGAGCAGGAAGTGGCTGGGAATGGAGCTGGGAGATGGAAATCGGGGAGTGAGGAGCCTCTGGATGGGAAAGAATCCCGGGAAACAAAAATTCCGGAGGTTTTTGAGGCAGCAAAGCTCACGCGGCCCTCACTGGGAGCACCCGGTTTTGGGGTGGGGAAAAAACCCCAAAAAATTCCACAGGGAAGGAGGATTTGATGTTCCTGCAGTTTGCCAGCCCGTGGCCAGGGACACCCAATCATCCAGGGACACCCAATCATCCAGGGACACCCAATTCTCCAGGGACACCCAATTCTCCAGGGACACCCAATTCTCCAGGGATATCCTTTATCCAGGGACACCCATCATTCTCCAGGAACATCCATTATCCATGGATATCCAATTCTCCAGGGACATCCTTTATCCAGGGATATCCTTTATCCAGGGATATCCTTTATCCAGGGACACCCATCATTCTCCAGGAACATCCATTATCCATGGATATCCAATTCTCCAGGGACATCCTTTATCCAGGGATATCCTTTATCCAGGGATATCCTTTATCCAGGGACACCCATCATTCTCCAGGGACACCCTTTATCCCGGGATATCCTTTATCCAGGGGCATCTCATTCTCCAGGAATATCCTTTATCCAGGGACACCCATTCTCCAGGGATATCCTTTATCCAGGGATATCCTTTATCCAGGGACACCCATCATTCTCCAGGGACACCCTTTATCCAGGGATATCCTTTATCCAGGGGCATCTCATTCTCCAGGAATATTCTTTATCCAGGGACACCCATTCTCCAGGGATATCCTTTATCCAGGGACACCCATTCTCCAGGGATATCCTTTATCCAGGGACACCCATTCTCCAGGGATATCCTTTATCCAGGGATATCCTTTATCCAGGGACACCCATTCTCCAGGGATATCCTTTATCCAGGGACACCCATTCTCCAGGGATTTCTATTATCCAGGGATATCCATTATCCAGGAACAGCCATCATTCTCCTGGGACAGCCATTATCCATGGACATTCATTCTCCAGGGACACCCGCGATCCATGGATACCCAAATCTCCAGGGACACTCATTATCCAGGGATATCCTTTCTCCAGGGACATCCATTATCCAGGGATTTCCATTATCCAGGGATATCCATGGTCCAGGGACATCCAATTATCCAGGGACATCCATTCTCCAGGGACATCCAATTATCCACAGATACTAATTTCTCCTGGGAAACTCATTATCCAGGGACACCCATCATTATCCAAGGACCCAATTCTCCAGGGACACCCAATTATCCAGGAATATTCATTCTCCAGGGACACCCATTCTCCAGGAATATCCCTTCTCCAGGAATATCAATTCTCCAGGAATATCCCTTCTCCAGGAATATTCATTCTCCAGAGCCACTCATTATCCACAGGCACCCAATTATCCATGGGCACCCATTCTCCAGGGCCACCCAATTATCCAGGGCCACCCAATTATCCAGGGCCACCCAATTATCCAGGGACATTCATTATCCAGGGACACTGATTCTCCTGGGACACCCATTCTCCAGGAATATCCCTTCTCCAGGAATATCCTTTCTCCAGGGCACCCAGTTATCCAGGGATACTCATCATCCAGGGATATTCATTCTCCAGGGACACCCAATTATCCACAGATACTCATTTTTCCTGGGAAACTCATTATCCAGGGACACACATCATTATCCAAGGACCCAATTCTCCAGGGACACCCAATTATCCAGCAATATCCATTCTCCAGAGCCACCCATTATCCATGGGCACTCATTCTCCAGGGACACCCAATTCTCCAGGGACATCCACCATGATCCAGGGACACCAAATTTTCCAGGAATATCAATTCTCCAGGGACACCCAATTGTCCAGGGACACCCAATCTCCAGGAATGAGTGAGGAACACTCATTATCCAGGGGTATCCAATTCTCCAGGAATATTCACTCTCTAGTGATATCCATTCTCCAGGAACACCCACAATCCAGGGACACCCAATTCTCCAGGGGTATCCATCATCATCCAGGGCCAACTCATTATCCAGGGCCACCCAATTATCCAGGGACATTCATTATCCATGGACATTGATTCTCCTGGGACATCCATTCTCCAGGAATATCCATTATCCAGGAATATTCCTTCTCCAGAAATATCCCTTCTCCAGAGCCACCCATTATCCACAGGCACCCAATTATCCACAGGCACCCATTCTCCAGGGCCACCCAATTATCCAGGGCCACCCAATTAATTATCCAGGCACACCCATCATTATCCAGGGACCCCCATCATTATCCAGGGACATCCATTCTCCAGGGCCACTCCACATGAGCTGAGGGCAAACACGACACCTCAGTCCCCCCTCGTGGCAGCCCTGGCCATCACCCCGAGGGAGGAAACAGCTGGAAAATCTGGGAATGCAGCTGGAAAAGCTGGGAATGCAGCCGTGGCCTCCTCTCCTGTCGGGAATGCCAAGTGGGACATCCCTGGGAATTCACGTACCTGCCCGGCTGCTCTCCGGCTGGCTCAGGAGGGGGTTCAGGGACAGCCCCGACGTCAGGGGGCTCCCAAAAATGTGCGAGGAAGGGAGGCTGAAGGTGGAACCCGCCAGGGAAAACACCTGCAGGGGGAAAAAAAGGGAAATATCCTGGTGATTCCCAGCTTTTCCTGAGTTTAAAGTGGGAGTTTGGTGGGAGGTTTGGTGTGTGCCCAGTGCTGGATGTGGGAATGGGGGGGATCAAATTGTTCTTTCTGGTGGAAAAGCTCCCAGCAGGGATGGGCTCTGTGTCCCGGCACAGGCAGGGGACACAGGGGACACACTGGGATCTGGGAATGGCAGGGGTGGCACTGCCGGGGGATCTGGGCAGGGGGCAGGCAGGATCCAGCAAAGGATCCAGGCAGGATCCAGCAGAGAATCAAGCCAGGATCCAGAGAGATTCCAGCCAGGATCCAGCACCAGGGCATAGCAGGATCCAGGCAGGATCCATCACAGGATCCAGCAAAGGATCCAGCACTGGATCCAGGCAGGGGCCAGGTAGGATCCAGCAGGATCCAGCACAGGATCCAGGCAGAATCCAGCACCAGATCCTGAGAGGATCCAGCAGAGTCTAGAGAGGATCCAGCACCAGATCCAGCACAGGATTCTGCAAAGGATCCAGAAAGGATCCAGCACAGGATTCAGACAGGATCCGGCCAGGATCCAGGACAGGATCCAGCACAGGATCCAGCACACGCCGCCATCCCCAGTGCCTGCCCGGAGCAGGGGGAAGCTCCCAACCAGCGGGAAGCTCCTTCCAGACTCCCATCCTCCCATTCCAGGGATTCCCACGGGGAATCAGCTTCCCAAACAACGGGGAGAGCAGAAAAATGCTCCTCTTCGAGCCCATCCCCAAATCCCGGCCCCTTCCCGTGTCCCCGAGGGGAGCAGCTCCCTCCAGCCAGAGCAGAAAATCCACCTCTCCGTGTCCATCCCAAATCCCAGCCCCTTCCCAGCTCCCATTCTCCCATCCCAGGGAAGCCCCTGTGGGGACTCCCACGGGGAATCAGCTTCCCAAACCACGGGAAGAGCAGAAAAATCCTCCTCTTCGCCCCCATCCCCAAATCCCAGCCCCTTCCCAATTCCCATCCTCCCATTCCAGGGAAGCCCCTGTGAGGATTCCCACGGGGAATCAGCTTCCCAAACCACGGGAAAAGCAGAAAATCCGCTGCTCTGTGCCCATCCCCAAATCCCAACCCCTTCCAGACTCCCATCCTCCCACTCCAGGGAAGCCCCTGTGGGGATTCCCATGGGGAGCAGCTTCCCAAACCACGGGAAGAGCAGAAAACTCCACCTCTCCGCCCCCATCCCCAAATCCCAGCCCCTGGCGGGCTTTACCTGCGTGGTGGAGCCGGCGGAGGAGGAGGAGGCGGCGGCGGGGATGGAGCTGGCGAAGGGCGAGCGGCTGAGCTGGGGCAGGGCGGCGCTGCCCTGGTGCGGGAGCAGCCCCGAGGGCAGCGGGGTGCTGCACACCGCCCGCAGCGCCGCGCCCAGCGGGATCGGGTCCTTGTTGCTGGTGTAGATCCCTGCGGACGGGGAGGGGAGAGGAGAGGAGAGGAGAGAGCCCTTCTCAGCAGGGAAAGGGGGTTTCTTCTGATCCTGCCTCTCCCAAGTGCAGGGAGAAGAGGTTCCTTCTCATCCCGCTTCTCCCAAGTGCAGGGAGAGGGGGTTTCTTCTTATCAGGGAGAGATTCCTTCTTATCAGGGAGAGATTCCTTCTTATCCCGCCTCTCCCAAGTGCAGGGAGAGGAGATTCCTCATTATCAGGGAGAGGGGATTCCTTCTTATCCCAAGTGCAGGGAGAGGGGATTCCTTCTTATCAGGGAGAGATTCCTTCTTATCAGGGAGAGATTCTTTCTTATCCCGCCTCTCCCAAGTGCAGGGAGAGGGGATTCCTCATTATCAGGGAGATGGAATTCCTCCTGATCCCACTTCTCTCATGGGGCAGGGAGAGGGGATTCCTTCTTATCCCAAGTGCAGGGAGAGGGGATTCCTTCTTATCAGGGAGAAATTCCTTCTTATCAGGGAGAGATTCTTTCTTATCCCACCTCTCCCATGGGGAAGGGAGAGGAATTTCCTTCTGATCCCGCTTCTCCCAAGTGCTGGGAGAGGAGATTCCTTCTTATCAGGGACAAATTCCTTCTTATCAGGGAGAGATTGCTTCTTATCTCGCCTATTCCATGGGACAGGGAGAGGAGATTCCTTCTGACCTCACTTCTCCCATGGGGCAGGGAAACGAGATTCCTCCTCATCCTGCTTCTCCAAGGGGCAGGGAGAGGGGTTCCTTCTGATCCCGCTTCTCCAAGGGGCGGGGAGAGAGGATTCCTTCTTATCTCGAGTGCAGGGAGAGGATTTTCCTTCTTATCCAGCCTCTCCCAAGTGCAGGGAGAGATTCCTTCTTATCAGGGAGAGATTCCTTCTCATCCCGCTTCTCCCATGGGGAAAGAAGAGGAGATTCCTCCTGATCCTGCTTTTCCCATGTGCAGGGAGAGGAAGTTCCTTCTTATCCCACTTCTCCCAAGGGTCAGGGAGCTCCATTCCCTCCTCTCCCTTCCCCTCTGGAAACAGCGGGAAGGGATTGGGAACACTCAGGGCTAGGAAACTTTGGGATTGGAAACACTTGGGACAGGGAACACTCAGGGATGGGAATATTTGGGATTAGGAACACTCAGGAATGGGAACACTCAGGGTTGGGAACACTCAGGACTGGGAACACTCAGGGTTGGGAACACTCAGGACTGGGAACACTCAGGACTGGGAATATTTGGGATTAGGAACACTCAGGAATGGGAACACTCAGGGTTGGGAACACTCAGGGCAGGGAACACTCAGGGTTGGGAACACTCAGGACTGGGAACACTCAGGACTGGGAACACTCAGGAATGGGAACACTCAGGACTGGGAACACTCAGGGTTGGGAACACTCAGGGCTGGGAACACTCAGGGTTGGGAACACTCAGGGCTGGGAACACTCAGGACTGGGAACACTCAGGGTTGGGAACACTCAGGACTGGGAACACTCAGGACTGGGAACACTCAGGGTTGGGAACACTCAGGGCTGGGAACACTCAGGACTGGGAACACTCAGGGTTGGGAACACTCAGGACTGGGAACACTCAGGGTTGGGAACACTCAGGGATGGGAACACTCAGGGTTGGGAACACTCAGGGATGGGAACACTCAGGGATGGGAACACTCAGGGTTGGGAACACTCAGGGCTGGGAACACTCAGGGCTGAGAACATTTGGGATTGGGAAAAGTCAAGAATGGGAACACTCAGGGTTGGGAACAGTCAGGGATGGGAACACTCAGGAATGGGAACACTCAGGGCTGGGAACACTCAGGGATGGGAACACTCAGGGTTGGGAACACTCAGGGCTGGGAACACTCAGGGATGGGAACACTCAGGGTTGGGAACACTCAGGGCTGAGAACATTTGGGATTGGGAAAAGTCAAGAATGGGAACACTCAGGGTTGGGAACAGTCAGAAATGGGAACATTTGGGATTGGGAAAAGTCAGGGATGGGAACACACAGGGATGGGAACACCCAGGAATGGGAACACTCAAGAATGGGAATATTTGGGATTGAGAACACTCAGGAATGGGAATATTTAAGATTGGGAACACTCAGGGTTTGGGAACACTCAGGACTGGGAACACTCAGGGTTTGGAACATTTGGGATTGGGAAAAGTCAGGAATGGGAAAAGTCAGGATTGGGAACACTCAGGACAGGGAACACTCAGGACTGGGAACACTCAGGGTTGGGAATATTTAAGATTGGGAACACTCAGGACTGGGAACACTCAGGGCTGAGAACACCCCAGTTCCACCTGAGCACACCCAGCTCAGGCCAGGACTCACCCGAGCCCAGCAGCGGCGACTCCACGCTCAGGCTGGGCAGGCTGGCGGCGTGGCCGAAACTCCGCGACGAATTCCCAACACTGGAACTGACCAGGGACCCCCCGGAAAAGGGCGACGAGGACGTGGAGGTGGATCCAGCCCCCAGCTGAGCCCCCAACCCTTCCTTTCCACCTTTCCCTGCCTTGGGCCTGCCGGGGCCGTGCTTGTTCTTCTTGCTGCCCTTGTGCTTCTTCTCCTTGAGCACCTCGCCCTCCTCGGCGCCCAGCGACAGCATCCTCTTGTGCCCTCCGCCCGAGGTGACGCCAGCAGAGCCACCAGAGGTGCCACCAGAAGTGCCACCCAGGCTGCTGGAGGCTTTGTAGTCCACGGGAGAGGCGTCCCGGGCTCGCTGGGGGCCCACGGCCGAGGTGGAGAAGCGCATGATGGAGCCGAAGCCGGAGAAAATGACTTTCTGCTCGAAGACGGGGTCGGCCTTGGGGCCCTCGTAGAGCGGGGAGCAGTGCGAGGACGAGCTGGAGCTGGCGGCCTTGCGGAACTTGTCATCCTCCTGCTCCAGCTTGGGGAAGGGCAGCAGGTCCTGGGAGCCGGGCAGGCTGCAGGAGGAGCCTGCGGGCACAGAGGGGTCAGCGGGGAGGGGTGGGGAGGGTGGGTGGCCTTCGTGGCCCTGCTCTTCCTCCTTCCTCACTCCCCTCTTCCTCCTCCTTCATTCCTCGGCTTTTCTCCTTCATCCTTCTCCTCTTGTCCTTCATCCTCCCCCCTCTTCTTCCTCCTTCATCCCTGTCCTCTTCCTTGTCCTTCATCTCTCTGCTTTTCTCCTTCATTTCTCTCCTCTTCCTCCTTCTCCATCACTCTGCTTTTCTGCTTCATCCCTCCCCTATTCCTTGCCCTTCATCCCTCTTCTCTTCTTCCTCCTTCACCTTCTCCCTCTTCCTTCTCCTCTTTCTCTTCCTTCATCCCTCATCCCTCTCTTTTTCTCCTTCATCCCTGGCCTCTTCCTTGTCCTTCATCCCTCTCCTTTTCCTCTCCTTCATCCCTCCTCTCTTCCTCCTCCCCCTCCTCTCTCACCTCCTTCATCTTTTCTCTCTCCCTCTTCCTTTCCTTTCCTTTCCTTTCCTTTCCTTTCCTTTCCTTTCCTTTCCTTTCCTTTCCTTTCCTTTCCTTTCCTTTCCTTTCCTTTCCTTTCCTTTCCTTTCCTTTCCTTTCCTTTCCTTTCCTTTCCTTTCCTTTCCTTTCCTTTCCTTTCCTTTCCTTTCCTTTCCTTTCCTTTCCTTTCCTTTCCTTTCCTTTCCTTTCCTTTCCTTTCCTCTTTCCTCTTTCCTCTTTCCTCTTTCCTCTTTCCTCTTTCCTCTTTCCTCTTTCCTCTCTTTCCTCTTTCCTCTTTCCTTTTTCCTTTTTCCTTTTTCCTTTTTCCTTCCCTTCCCTTATTTCCTTCCTTCTTCATTTTTTCCCCTCTTCCTCCTCCTTCATCTTTCCCCTCTCCTCCTCCTCCTCACCGGGGCTCTGGAAAGTCGCTCCAGGGGTGGTGGATCCGAAGGTGGATCCAGAGCTTTTCCCTGCAGGATTTTTCTTGCCCTTGTGGCCGCTGCCGTGGCCGGAGGATTTCCTGCCCTTGTTCTCAGCCCGGGCCACCTCCGAGGGGTCCTTGGTGGCCTCGTGGTGTCCCCCGGAGCCCTGGGGGGACAAGGGGACAGGGCTGACCCAGGGAGCACCTGGGGATCCTTTTCCCCGTTCCCCCCAATTTCTGATTTTTAATGATTTTTAATGATTTTTCAGATTTTTTCCTGATTTTCCCAATTTCCTGCCCCTTTTCCTAGTTTTTTTGGCTGGATTTCCTGGCTGAATTTCCCTGCCCTTTCCCACTTTCCCAATGGATTTCCCTGGCCTTTCCCAGTGGATTTTCCTGCCCCTTTTCCCAGTTTTTGGCTGGATTTCCTGGGTGAATTTTCCCTGCCCTTTCCCACTTTCCTGGATGAATTTTCCTGCCCTTTCCCACTTTCCTGGGTGGATTTACCTGCCCCTTTTTCCAGTTTATTTTTTTTGTGAATTTTCCTGTTCTTTTCCCAATTTTTGGGTGGTTTTCCTGGGTGATTTTCCTTCCCCTTTTCCCACTTTCCTGGATGAATTTTCCCGCCCCTTTTCCCAGTTTTTTTGGCTGGATTTCCTGGCTGAATTTCCCTGCCCTTTCCCACTTTTCCAGTGGATTTTCCTGCCCCTTTCTCCAGTTTATTTGGGTGAATTTTCCTGCCCCTTTTCCCTACTTTTTGACTGGATTTCCTGGCTGAATTTCCCTGCCCTTTTCCCACTTTCCCAGTGGATTTTCCTGCCCTTTCTCACTTTCCTGGATGAATTTTCCTGCCCCTTTTTCCAGTTTTTTTTTGGTGAATTTCCTGGGTGGATTTTCCTGTTCTTTTCCCAGTTTTTGGCTGGATTTCCTGGCTGAATTTCCCCGCTCTTTCCCACTTTTCCAGTGGATTTTCCTGCCCCTTTTTCCAGTTTATTTGGGTGAATTTTCCTGCCCCTTTCCCCTATTTTTTGTCTGGATTTCCTGGGTGGATTTTCCTGCCTTTTCCCACTTTCCCAGTGGATTTTCCTGCTCCCTTTCCCACCTTCCTGGATGAATTTTCCTGCCCACTCTCCCTGTTTTTTGGGTGGAATTTCCTGTCCCTTTTCCCTTTTTTTTTTTTTTTTTTTGTCTGGATTTCCTGGGTGAATTTTCCTGCCCTTTTCCCACTTTCCCAGTGGATTTCCCTGCCCTTTCCCACTTTCCCAGTGGATTTTCCTGCCCATTCTCCCTGGTTTTTGGGTGGAATTTCCTGCCCATTCCCCCTGTTTTTTGTCTGGATTTCCTGGATGAATTTCCCTGCCCTTTCCCACTTTTCCAGTGGATTTTCCTGCCCCTTTCTCCAGTTTATTTGGGTGAATTTTCCTGCCCCTTTCCCCTATTTTTTGTCTGGATTTCCTGGGTGGATTTTCCTGCCTTTTCCCACTTTCCCAGTGGATTTTCCTGCCCTTTTCCCCCTTTCCCGTGGATTTTTCCCCCCGGGGCTGGGGCACCTTCTCAGCCGCGGGGCCCGGGGGGGCCGTGGGGAGGCCCCCGGGGGACTCGGGTCTCTTCTTGTGCTTCTGCTTCGGCCTCTCCTTGTCCTTGCGGCTCTGGAATGAAAACCGGAGCCTCTGGAATTCCCAGCCGTGGGAAGAGCAGCGGCAGATCCCGGAAATTAATGATAATAATAGTAATAATAATAATAATAATAATAATAATAATAAATCCCTATTCTCGTTGGTTCCCGGTGGCAGATCCCGTAAATAAATCCAAATAAATCCCTATTTCATTAATAAATCCAAATAAATCCCCATTCCAGTTTTTTTCTGGTGGCAGATCCTGTAAATGAATCCAGATAAATCCCTATTTCATAAATAAATCCCCATTCCTGCAGTGTTTCAACATAGATCCCATAAATAAATCCAAATAAATCCCTATTTCATTAATAAATCCAAATAAATCTCCATTCCCATTGTTTTCCAGCACAGATCCCAGAAATAAATCCAAATAAATTCCTATTCCTGTTGTTTTCCAGTAGCAGATCCCGTAAATTAATCCAAATAAATCCCTTTTTCATAAATAAATCCAAATAAATCCCAATTCCTGCAGTTTTCCAGCACAGATCCCATAAAGAAATCCAAATAAATTCCCATTCCCGTTGTTTTCCAGCAGCAGATCCCATAAATCCAAAAAAAAGCCCAAAATTCTGAATTTTGGGGCCATTTATGGGAATCAAACCAACCTCAGGCTCTGCCCCTCCCTCATTCCCAGAAATCCCAGGATTTCCAAAATCCTGGAGCCGTTTTTAGGCCCAGAATTAAAAATTAAATAAAAATTTTTAATAAAATAAATATTAAATAAAAAAATTTCACCTCCTGCTGCTCTCACGGATTGAGGAATTCCAGAACCAATTTTAAAAGCAGCAAAATTAAAAAATTCCCATCCCAGCCCAGATATCTGTCTCCTAAATAATTCATTTATCCAGAAAAAAAAAACCTAAAAAACACCTTTCCAGAGGTGGATTTAACCCTTTTTCCCAAATAATCCAACCCCAAATTCCCAATAATTGATTTTTCATCCCTAAAATCCCTCCCAGTTTGGAAAAAAAATCTGATTTTTTTTAATCAATTTAAAACGTCAAATCTGAAATTTAAAAAAAAAAAAAAAAAAAAAATCTGGATTTTGAGGTTTGAAGGTGGTTTTTTGACTCTTGGATTGAGGGAATGATGGGGATTTTTGGGGGATTTTTGGGGGGTTTTGGGGGGTTTTCTGACCTTTTTTGGGCGCTCGTGGTGGGACAGGTGTTTTTCCTGGGTGGGGGACGTTGAGCGGCTCCTCCGGCCGGGGAGGAAAGAGCTGCTGCCCCCGGAGTGACGGGAGGTCTGCGGGGAAAAAGGGGGAAAAGAGGGGAAAAAAGGAGGAAAAAATGGGAAAAAGAGAAGAGGGATAAAGGGGAAAAAGGAAAAAAAAAAGAGGGGAAAAGGGAAAAGGAAAAAAAAGAGGAAAAAAGAGGGAAAAGGGGAAAAAAGGGGGAAAAAAAGGGACAAAAAAAGGAAAAAAGGACAAAAAGAGGGAAAAAGGAAAAAGGAAAAAAAAAGAAGAAAAAAAGAGGGACAAAGGGGAAAAAAAGAGGGACAAAAGGAAAAAGGGAAAAAATGAGGGAAAAGGGAAAAAAAAGAGGGACAAAGAGAAAAAGAAGAAAAAAGAGGGAAAAAAGAAAAAAGGGACAAAGGGAAAAAAAGAGGGAAAAGGGAAAAAGGAAAAAAAAAAGAGGAAAAAGAAAAGAAAAGGAGGAAAAGAGGGGGAAAAAAGAGGGAAAAAAGGGAAAAAGAGAAGAGGGATAAAGGAGAAAAGGGGGAAAAAAAAGAGGGGAAAAGAAAAGGAAAAAAAAAGGGGAAAAAAGAGGGAAAAGGGGAAAAAGGGGAAAAAAGGGACGAAAAAAAAAGGACAAAAAGGAATAAAAAGAGGGAAAAAGGAAAAAGGAAAAAAGAGGGAAAAGGGGAAAAAAGAGGGAAAAGGGAGAAAAAAAGAAGGAAAAGGGGGAAAAAAAAGAGGGACAAAAGGAAAAAGGGAAAAAATGAGGGAAAAGGGGAAAAAAAGAGGGGAAAGGGAAAAAAAAAAGAGGGACAAAGTGGAAAAGGAAAAAAAAGAGAAAGGGAAGAAAAAAGAGGGAAAAGGGGAAAAAAGAGGGACAAAAGGGAAAAAAAAGGGGAAAGGGGGGAAAAAAGAGGGAAAAGGGAAAAAAAACAGGGACAAAGGGAAAAGAAAAAAAAAGAGGGGAAAAAGAAGGACAAAGGGAAAAAAAAAGTGGGACAAAAGGAAAAAGGGAAAAATGAGGGAAAAGGGAAAAAAAAAGGGGGAAAGGGAAAATAAAAGAAGGAAAAGGGAAAAAGGGAAAAAAAGAGGGACAAAGGGGGAAAAAAAAGAAGGAAAAGAGAAAAAGAAAAAGAGGGACAAAGGATAAAGAAAAGAGGGACAAAGGGAAAAAGAAAAAAAAAGAGGGACAAAGGGGAAAAAAAAACAGAGAAAAGGGAAAAAGGTAAAAAAAAAGAGGGGAAAAGGGGAAAAAAAGAGGGAAAAGGGGAAAGAAAAGAGGGCAGAAAATGGGAAAAAATAGGGGAAAGGGCAAAAAGACAGAAAAAAAGGAAAGAAAAGGAGGGAAAAAAGAACGAAAGGGGGAAAGAAAAGAGGAAAAATTGGGGGGAAAAAAAGAGGGGAGAAAAGGGAAAAAAAAAAAAGAGGGAAATAAATAAAAACTCCAGAAAGGATGAGCAGATTCCCAAAATTCCCAGAATTCCCGGAATTCCCGGAATTCCCAAACTCACCATTTTGTTGAAGTGATATTTGCAGTAGCCACAATATTTGACATTGTCCACCTCCAGCACCTCCTCCTCACACAGGAGCCCGGCCATCTGAGCACTGGGGGGAAAAATGGGAAAAATGGGGAAAAACGGAGAGAAAATGGGGAAAAATGGGAAAAATCAGTGGGAAAATAGGCAGGAAAATGGGAAAAATAGGGAAAATTTGAGGGGAAAAAGGGGAAAAAATGGGAAAAATCAGTAGGAAAATCGACAAGAAAATAGGGAAAATTTGAAGGAAAAAGGGGAAAAAATGGGAGAATTGGTGGGGAAATAAGGAAATGGGGAAAAGCAGTGGGAAAACAGGGAAAAATGGGAAAGGCAGAGGGAAAATGGGAAAAAAAAAATCCAGGAGATTCAGTGGGAAAACAGGAGAAAAAAATGGGAAAAGCAGAGGGAAAATGGGAAAAATGGGAAAAATCAGTAGGAGAATCAGCAGGAAAATGGGAAAAATGGGGAAAAATGGGAAAATTGGTGGGGAAATAAGGAAATGGGGAAAAGCAGTGGGAAAACAGGGAAAAAATGGGAAAAGCAGAGGGAAAACAGGGGAAAAATGGGAAAAAAAGAGGGAAAACAGGAAAAAAAAAATCCAGGAGATTCAGTGGGAAAACAGGGGGAAAATGGGAAAAATCAGTAGGAAAATTGGCAGGAAAATGGGAAAAATAGGGAAAATTTGAGGGAAAACGGGGAAAAATGGGAAAATCGGTGGGGAAATAAGGAAATGGGGAAAAGCAGTGGGAAAACGGGGAAAAATGGGAAAAGCAGAGGGAAAACAGGAAAAAAAATCCAGGAGATTCAGTGGGAAAACAGGAGAAAAAAATGGGAAAAGCAGAGGGAAAATGGGAAAAATGGGAAAATTAGAGGAAAATCAGCAGGAAAATGGGAAAAATAGGGAAAATTAGAGGGAAAATGGGGAAAATATGGGAAAATTGGTGGGGGAATATGGAAATGGGGAAAAGCAGTGGGAAAACAGGGAAAAAAAAGGAAAAGCAGAGGGAAAACAGGGGGAAAAATGGGAAAAATCAGTAGGAAAATCAGCAGGAAAATGGGAAAAATAGGGAAAATTTGAGGGAAAAAGGAGAAAAAATGGGAAAATCAGAGGGAAAACCAGGAAAAATGGGAAAGACAGTAGGAAAATGGGAAAAAGTGGGATAATCAGAGAGAAAAGTGGGGGAAAAGGGAAAATGGGTGGGAAAACAGGGAAATGGGAAAAAGCAGAGGGAAAATAGAGAAAAAATGGGAAAATCAGTGGGAAAATAGGAAAATAAAGCCCAGAACCCTCAGGGAATGAGGCCCCAAATCCAGGGAAAAGGAATGAACATCCCACAGGCTCCCAGAGAATTCCCAATCCTTGGAAAAACCTCCTATGGAGGAGGAGGAGGAGGAGAAGGAGGAAAAAGAAGCAATCCCAGCCCTAAATTCCCAGGATTTAGAGGGAGGAACCAACCCCAAACCCCAGAACCCTCAGGAAATGAGACCCCTAAATCCAGGGAAAAGAAATGAACATTCCACAGGCTCCGAGGGGATTCCCAAACTTCAGGAATTCCCTGGAAAAACCTCCTGGGGAGGAGGAAGAAGAAGAAACAATCCCAGCCCTAAATTCCCAGGATTTAGGGGGAGGAACCAACTCCGAACCCCAGAACCCTCTGAGGAACAAGATCCCAAATCCAGGGAAAAGGAATGAACATTCCACAGACTCCCAGAGAATTCCCAAACTTCAGGAACTCCCTGGGAAAACCTCCTGGGGAGGAGAAAGAAGAGGAAAAAATTCCAGCCCTAAATTCCCAGGATTTAGAGGGAGGAACCAACCCCAAATCCCAGAACCCTCTGAGGAACAAGACCCCAAATCCAGGGAAAATGAATGAACATCCCACAGACTCCCAGAGAATTCCCAAACTTCAGGAACTCCCTGGAAAAACCTCCTGGGGAGGAGAAAGAAGAGGAAAAAATTCCAGCCCTAAATTCCCAGGATTTAGAGGGAGGAACCAACCCCAAATCCCAGAACCCTCAGGAAATGAGACCCCAAATCCAGGGAAAAGGAATGAACATCCCACAGGCTCCCAGAAAATTCCCAAACCTCAAGAACTCCCTGGAAAAACCTGGAAAAACCTCCTGGGGAGGAGAAGGAAGAAAAAGAAACAATCCCAGCCCTAAATAACCCCAGTGGGATCAACCCCAAACCCCAGAACCCTCAGAAAACAAGACCCCAAACCCAAAGGCAGGGAAGGATCAGTGGAGAGGAATTCCAGAGGTGAATTCCAGAGGGAAATTCCCAGGATTCTCACCAGGTGACGTGGAAGGCCTGGCGACAGCCGTGGCGGTTACAGGCCATGCAGGCCCCCGAGGCCGCCTTGCTCTCCCGGCCCTGCTCCTCGCAGATGTAACACGTCTGGGATTGGGGAAAAAAAAATAAAAATTAGGAAAAGTCAAGTTTTCCAAAGGAAAAACATCCAGGAGTTCGTAAATCTCAAAGTGGGAAAAGCCAAGTTTTCCAAGAGGAAAAACACCCAGGAGTTGATAAATCTCAAAGTGGGAAAAGTTAAATTTTCCAAAGGAAAAACATCCAGGAGTTTGTAAAAGTGGGAAAAGCCAAGTTTTCCAAGAGGAAAAACATCCAGGAGTTCACAAATCTCAAAGTGGGAAAAGTCAAGTTTTCCAAAGGAAAAACATTCAGGAGTTTGTAAATCTCAAAGTGGGAAAAGCCAAGTTTTCCAAAGGAAAAACATCCAGGAGTTCGTAAATCTCAAAGTGGGAAAAGCCAAATTTTCCAAAGAAAAAACACTCAGGAGTTCGTAAATCTCAAAATGGGAAAAGTCAAGTTTTCCAAGAGGAAAAACATCCAGGAGTTCGTAAATCTCAAAGTGGGAAAAGTCAAGTTTTCCAAGAGGAAAAACATCCAGGAGTTCACAAATCTCAAAGTGGAAAAATCCAAGTTTTCCAAGAGGAAAAAACATCCAGGAGTTCACAAATCTCAAAGTGGAAAAATCCAAGTTTTCCAAAGGAAAAACATCCAGGAATTGATAAATCTCAAAGTGGGAAAAGCCAAGTTTTCCAAAGGAAAAACATCCAGGAGTTCATAAATCTCATGGAATGTGGTGGGTTGGATTTTAAAGCTCGGCAAATTCCAACCCGACTTTCCGATCTCTGTTGTTGACTCGCTTCTATGTGAAGGGATTTTTTTGGAATATTGAGGAAAATTTGAGGAATTTTGGTGAAAAATCTGGGATATTCCTCAATGGGATACAGAAAATTCCTCATTTTTTTTTTCTTCCAAAATCTCAACTGGTCCCAAATATGGAATTCCCATGGATTCAGTCATGAAATTCCTCAAATTCCCCATTTTTTCCCCAAAACTCAACTGTCCCATTGGATCCAACACGGAATTCCATGGATCCAGTCGGCTCCAGTCATGAAATTCCTCAAATTCCCATTTTATCCCCCAAAACCCATCCAAATATGGACGGAATTCTCACAGATCCAGCTGGCTCCAGTCATTCCACCAAGAAATTCCTCAAATTCCACTTTTCTCTCTCAAAACTCGACTGTCCTATTGGATCCAACACGGAATTCCATGGATCCAGTCAGCTCCAGTCATGAAATTCCTGGAATTCCCATTTTCTCCACCAAACCCCATCCAAATATGGAGGATCCAACACGGAATACCATGGATCCAACCGACTCCAGTCATTCCACCAAGAAATTCCTCAAATTCCACCTTTTTCCCCAAAACCCAACTGTCCCATTGGATCCAACACAGAATTCCATGGATCCAACTGACTCAAGTCATTCCACCAAAAAATTCCTCAAATCCCATCGATTTTTAGTCAAGACAGACCAAAAATTTTCCAGCAAATCCAGGGATTTCCTTGTTTTTTTAACGGAATCTGAGCACCGGGGGTGGGGATAAACCGGGCTGGGGTTGTGGGGGTGGGAGGGGATGATCCCGAAATCCCGAAATCCCGAAATCCCGGATTTTACCTTGTTGAAGCGATCGTGGGGGACGTACTGGAGCACGATGGGCTCCATGGTGAGCACGTTGGCGAACTGCACCTCGGGGATGTACAGGGCACACACCACGTGGGCCCAGCCTGGGGAAGGAAGGGAAAAAAAATGGGAATTCAGTCCAAGAATCCTGAAAAAAACCCCTCTAAATTCTGTGTCAAAAAAAAAAAAAAAAAAAAATTCTGTCCCAAAAAATCCCATCCCAAAAAAACTTCGGGTCTGTTGCCAAAAAAAAAAATCCGTCCTGGAAAGGGGAAGGAAGGGAAAAAAATGAGAATTCAGTCCAAGAATCCAAAAAAAAAAAAAAAAAAAACCACAAAAAACCCTCTAAATTCTGTGTCAAAAAAAAAAAAAAAAAATTCTGTTCCAAAAAACCCCATCCCAAAAAAACTTCAGGTCTGTTGCCAAAAAAAAAAAAAAAAAATCCGTCCTGGAAGAAGTTCCTTGGCAGAAAAGTCTCTATTCCAGAAAAAACTCCATCCTTAAAAAGCCTCCATCCTAAAAAATTTTCCATGCCAAGAAAAGCTCCATCCCAAAAAGAATTCTGGACTAAAAAAGTTTAATTCCAAAAATCTTCCATCCCCAAAAAACCACCATCCCAAAAATCTCTATCCCAAAAAACCTCTCATCCCAAAAAACCTCCTTTCCAAAAAACTCCATCCCAAAAAAATCCATCCTAAAAAAACTCCCATCCCAAAAAAACTCCCATCCCAAAAAAACTCCATCCCAAAAAAACTCCCATCCCCCCCAAAAAATCCATCCTAAAAAATCCTCCATCCCAAAAAAAGAATCCAGGGAAAACCTCCAGGGAATGGTGCCCGGAAAGGATCAACAGAAAATCTCGTTTATTTATAGAGCCACGAGCTCTGATCCAGGGAAATCCTGAGGATTCCAAACAGATCCAGGGAAATCCCAAAGATTCCCAAGGGATCCATGGAAATTCCGAGGATTCCCAACAGATCCATGGAAAACCTGAGTGGATCTATGGAAATCCCAAAGATTCCCAACAGATCCAGGGAAATCCCAAAGATTCCCAATGGATCCATTGAAAACCTGAGTGGATTTATGGAAATCCTGAGGATTCCCAATGGATCTATGGAAATTCCGAGGATTCCCAACAGATCCATGGAAAACCCAAGTGGATCTATGGAAATCCCAAAGATTCCCAACAGATCCAGGGAAATCCCAAAGATTCCCAATGGATCCACAGGAATCCCAAATATTTCCAATGGATCCATGGAAACCCTGAGGATTCCCAACAGATCCATGGAAAAGCCAAGTGGTTCTATGGAAATCCCAAAGATTCCCAAAAGACCCATAGAAATCCCAAAAATTCCTGGTGGATCTATGGAAATCCCAAAGATTCACAACAGATCCAGGGAAATCCCAAAGATTTCCAAGGGATCCATGTAAAACCTGAGGATTCCCAACAGATCCATGGAAAACCCAAGTGGATCCATGGAAACCCCAAAGATTCCCAACAGATCCATGGAAATCCCAAGGATTCCCAACAAATCCATGTAAAACCTGAGGATTCCCAACAGATTCAGGGAAATCCCAAAATTCCTGGTGAATCCATGGAAATCCCAAAGATTCCCAACAGATCCACGGGAATCCCAAAGATTCCTGAGGAACAACAAAAATCATCATAAAAAAAAAAAAAAAAAATCCCAGATGGAAAAAAACCCTCTGGGTTTTTTTGGGAAACAAATCCCTGTGGGATCAACCCCAAAATTCCACCATTTTGGGCTCATTTCAGTCCTTGGAGAAAAGAAAAATATTCCTTCTCTGGAGGCTCCAAAAAGTGAATTTTTTTTGGGAAAAACGTGGAGTTAATTTGGGATTTTCCAGGTGGGAACAGCTCACCCCCGTTGTCCGTGCGCTTCAGGGCTCCGTCCTTGTGGGGACACAGCTCACACCTCTGGAAAGAAGAAAAAAAAACACCAAAAATGAGTCAAATTTAATCAAAAAAATTCCAATTTAATCGAATTTCAATGATCAAAATTAAAATTTAGTCAATGAAATTAAAATGGAATCGTTAAAATTGGAATTTCGTCGGTAAAATTGAAATTTAGGGGGGATTTAATCGATAAAAAATTGGAATTTAATCGATAAAATTGAAATTTCGTCGGTAAAATTGAAATTTAGGGGGATTTAATCGATAAAAAATTGGAATTTAATCGATAAAATTGAAATTTAGTCATTAGAATTGAAGGTTAGTGGATGAAATTGAAATGTAATCGATAAAAGTCAAATTTCACGGATAAAATTCAAATTTAAATGAATTTTGTCAATAAAAATTGAAATATTTTAGATTTGAATCGATGAAATTCTGATTTAGTCGATAAAATTGAAATGTCATTAAAAGAATTCAAATTTCGTCGATAGAATTGAAATTTAATTAAATTTAATTAGTAAAAATTGAAATTTAATTGATAAAAATTGAAATTCAATTGATAAAAAATTGAAATTTGTTCGATAAAATTGAAATTTGTTCGATAAAATTGAAAATTAACCAATAAACCCCCAAATTTCATCGATAAAACTGAAATGGAATCAGAATTAAAATTTAATCCTTAAAAATTGAAATTTAAAGAAATTTAACCGATAAAACTAAAATTTCATCCATAAAATTGACATTTATTGGATAAAATTGAAAATTAACCGACAAAATTCAAATTTCATCGATAACAAATTGAAATTTAATCAATAAAATTCAAATTTAATCCATTTATTTCTGGTTTTAGGACCAAAAAAATCCACAATTCAGCCCCAAAAAGGAAATGAGAGTTGAAGAATTTTAGAGGAAAATCACCTCAAAAATCCCTAAAAAATCAATTTATAACTCTGAGGTTGAAGTTTTGCTTTTTGGGATTATTTTGGGGCTGGTTTTAGAGGAAAAAAAAAAAAAAAAAAAAAAAAAATTTTAAAAACACCCTAAAAATGGATTTTAAACCTTGGGGGTGAATTTTTTCTTTTGGGGCTTTTTTAGGGCAAATTTTAGGGGGAAAAACCACCTCAAAAATATGGATTTAAAACCCTGGGGGTGAAGTTTTGCTTTTTTGGGCTTTTTTAGGGCAAATTTTAGAGGAAAAAAACACCTCGAAAATGCCCTAAAAATGGATTTAAAGCCCTGGGGGTGAAGTTTTGCTTTTGGGGATTTTTTAGGGCAAATTTTAGAGGAAAAAAAACACCTCAAAAATGCCCTAAAAATTGATTTAAAGCCCTGGGGGTGAAGTTTTGCTTTTGGGGCTTTTTTAGAATGAATTTTAGAGAAAAAAAAATGCCCCTAAACAACCCCAAAAATTGGATTTATACCCTTGAGGGAAAAAATCTTTGCTTTTGGGGCTTTTTTAGGGCAAATTTTAGTGGAAAAAAACACCTCAAAAATGCCCTAAAAATGGATTTAAAGCCTCAGGGGTGAAGTTTTGCTTTTGGGGCTTTTTTAGGGCAAATTTTAGGGGGAAAAACCACCTCAAAAATATGGATTTAAAACCCTGGGGGTGAAGTTTTGCTTTTTTGGGCTTTTTTAGGGCAAATTTTAGAGGAAAAAAAACACCTCAAAAATGCCCTAAAAATGGATTTAAAGCCTCAGGGGTGAATTTTTTCTTTTGGGGCTTTTTTGGGGCAAATTTTAGGGGAAAAAAACACCTCGAAAACACCCTAAAAATGGATTTAAAGCCCCAGGGGTGAAGTTTTGCTTTTGGGGCTTTTTTAGGGCAAATTTTAGGGGGAAAAACCACCTCAAAAATATGGATTTAAAACCCTGGGGGTGAAGTTTTGCTTTTTGGGGTTATTTTTAGGGCAAATTTTAGAGGAAAAAAACACCTCAAAAATGCCCTAAAAATGGATTTAAACCCCAGAGGTGAAGTTTTGCTTTTGGGGCTTTTTTAGGGCAAATTTTAGAGGAAAAAAACACCTCAAAAACACCCTAAAAATGGATTTTAAAGCCCCAGAGTTGAATTTTTGCTTTTGGGGTATTTTTGGGGCCGGTTTTAGGGCTTGAGGTTGAGGAGTAAAACCGAAAGTGATGACTCAGAGAGGAAAAATTAAAAAAAAAAAAAAGGAGTTTTTTTTTATCTCTCTTTGCTCCTTCCGCTTTTCTGGGGGTTTTTTTGTTTATTTTTTTCCATTTTTTGGGGGTAAATTTTTGGTCGTAGGAAAATTTGGTCACTCCCAAATTCAGGTTGAAGAGGGGGTGGGGTTGTTTTTTTTTAAAAATAAAAAAATAAAATAAAATTTGGTGATGTCACTTTAGGAAAAAAAAATTTTAAAAATTTTAAAAAAAATTTTAAAAAAATTAAAAAAAAAAAATTAAAAAAAAATTTAAAAAAATTAAAAAAAAATTTAAAAAAATTAAAAAAAATTAAAAAAATTTTAAAAAAATTTAAAAAAATTAAAAAAAAAATCGGATTTATTGGTTTATTTTTTTAAGTTTTGGTTTTTTTTTTTTTAAATAGGATTTTTTTAGGGTTTTTTTAGGGTTTTTTTAGGTTTTTTAGATTTTGTTTTTGGTTTTTTTTTCAAGTTTTGGGGGTTTTTTTAAACGTTTTGGGGTTTTTTTAGAATTTTTATAAAAGGCCCCAAAGTTGTGAAATTTTCAGCTCTTTTTTTTTTTTTTTTTTTAGGAATGGTTGAGTTGGTCAAATAAACCAAATAAAATAAATAAAATAAATAAAATAAATAAAATAAATAAAATAAATAAAAATTGGGGGTTTTTTGGGGGGGGAAAAAGCAGCTTCTGAAAGTTTTTGGAGATGAGGGGGAAAAATCAACCTCAATTTGCACAAAATTCAATGAAAATTCCAGAAAAATCCCAATAAATTCCATGAAAATGCCAAAGAAAACCCAAGGAAAACACCATTAAAAACTCCATAAAACCCCCCAAAAAATTCCATTAAAACCCATTGAAAATCCAATGAAAATTCCAATGAAAATTCCATTAAAATTTCATCAAAATTTCATGACATTTTTTGGGGGGGAAATTGAGATTTCGAACCCTCAAAAAAAATCTTGGGAAAAAAGGATTTTTTTGAGGGGAAAAAAAAGGAATTTTTTTGGGTGGAAAAGGGATTTTTTGGGGAAAAAAGAGGATTTTTTTGGGAAAAAAAAGGATTTTTTGGGGAAAAAATAGGATATTTTTGGGAAAGAGAAAAAAAGGATTTTTTGGGGAAAAAATGGATTTTTTTTGGGGGAAAGGGATTTTTTGGGAAAAAAAAAAGGAATTTTTTGGGAAAGAAAAAAAAGGATTTTTGGGGGAAAAAATGGATTTTTTTGAGGGGAAAAAGTTTTTTTGGGGAAAAAAAAGGATTTTTTCAGGGGAAAAAAAAAAGGATTTTTTTTGGGAGGAAAGGGATTTTTTAGTGGAAAAAAAGGATTTTTGGGAAAAAAAAAAAGGATTTTTTGGGGAAGAAAAAAAAAAGGATTTTTGGGGAAAAAAAAGGATTTTTTGGGGAAAAAAAAAAGGATTTTTTGGGGAAAAAAAGGATTTTTTTGGGGGAAAAAAAGAGGATTTTTTTGGGGGGAAATAAGGATTTTTTGGGGGAAAAGGAGGCTTTTTGGAAAAAAAAAAAGGATTTTTTCGGGGAAAAAAAAAGAAGTTTTTTTGAGGAAAAAAGGATTTTTTTGGGAAAAAAAAGGATTTTTTTTTTGGGAAAAAGGATTTTTTTGGGGGGAAGGGATTATTTTGGGGGAAAAAAAGGGATTTTTTGGGGGGAAAAATGAATTTTTTTTATTAAAAAAAAAGGATTTTTCGGGGGGGAAAAAAGGATTTTTTTGGGGGGGAAAAAAAGGGATTTTTTGGGGGGAAAAATGGATTTTTTGGGGAAAAAAAGGATTTTTTGGGGAAAAAAAGGATTTTTGGGGGGAAAAAAAGGATTTTTGGGGGGAAAAAGAAAAAGGATTTTTTGGAAAATAAAAAGGAATTTTTTTGGGGGGGAAAAGGGAATTTTTTGGGGAGAGAAAAAGGATTTTTTGGGGAAAAAAGGATTTTTTTGGGGGAAAAAAAGATTTTTTGGGGAAAAAAATAAGGATTTTTTGAGGAGAAAAAAAGAGATTTTTTTTTTAAAGGATTTTTCAGGGGGGGAAAAAAGGATTTTTTTTGGGAAAAAAAGGATTTTTGGGGGGAAAAAAAAGAAGATTTTTTTGGGGAAAAAAAAGATTTTTTATTTAAATAAAAGGATTTTTTGGGGGGGAAAAAAGGATTTTTTGGGAAAAAAAAAAGGATTTTTTTGGGAGGGAAAAGGGATTTTTTTGGGAGAAAAAAAAGGATTTTTTGGGGAAAAAATAAGAATTCTTTGGGGAAAAAAAAAAGGATTTGTTTGGGGAAAAAAAAAGGAATTTTTTTGGGGAAAAAAGGGATTTTTGGGGGAAAAAGAAAAAGGATTTCGGGGGGGGGGAAATAAGGATTTTTTTTATTTTAAAAAAAGGATTTTTCGGGGGGGGGAAGGATTTTTTTTGGGGAAAAAAAAGGGATTTTTTGGAAATCTTGGGAAAAAATTATTTTTGGGGGGGGAAAAAAAGAAGATTTTTTTGGGGAAAAAAGGATTTTTTGGGGAAAAAAAAGGAATTTTTTGGGGAAAAAAATGATTTTTTGGGGGAAAAAAGGGATTTTTTTGGGGGAAAAAAGGGATTTTTTGGGGGAAAAAAAAAAGATTTTTTTGGGAAAGAAAAAAAAGGATTTTTTGGGGAAAAAAAAAGGATTTTTGGGGGAAAAAAAAAAGGATTTTTTGGGGGGGAAAAGGGAATTTTTCTGGGGAAAAAAAAGGATTTTTGGTGAAAAAAAAAAAGGATTTTTTGGGGAAAAAATGGATTTTTTTTGGAAAAAAAAAAGGACTTTTTGGGAAAAAAAAAGGGATTTTTTTGGGGAAAAAAATCAGGATTTTTCCCTTTACTCACCACCCGGGCGGCTCGTTCCTGGGATTCACATTTCCTGCAGAACCAGGGGCCGGTGGGGACTTGGACAATTCCATAACAAGCTGAAAAAAAAATTTTAAAAAGTTAAAAAAAAACCCTCAAATTAAACCATTTAAAATCAATTTAATTTTGATTTCTCAAGGATTTAAAAACCTGGAAAAAATTCCCTGTTTGTGGAAGAACCGGATGAGCTCAAAGATCTTTTTAAATCCCAAGAATTTCACGATTCCAAAAGGAAAAAAAAATTGTATTTTTTAATTTCTCTTTTTATTTTTTTTTTTTTCCCCAAGTCAGTTCTGCTCCTCCCAGGAAAATTCACTCGGGGAATTATTTTGGTCAGGAATTAAAAATTCCTGGATTTTTTTGGAAATCTGGGAATGGAATTCCCAGTCAGGGATTGAGGAATTTTTCACCTCTGAGTCAAGAATGAAAAAAAATGTGGATTTTTATGGATTTTTATGGATTTTTATGGATTTTTATGGATATTATGGAACCCCAAAAAACATAATTTGGATTAAAATCTTAATTAGCACCACAAGGGGAATTATCCCAAAGAGAATTCCACCCAAAATTCCCAATTTTTTTCACTGTTTTCCCCATTTTTTCCCTTTTTTTTCCTGTTTTTCTCCTTCAGGAGATAGGAAAAAAAAAAGGGAGAAAAACAGTGGAAAAATAGGAAATAAACAGGGAGAAAAACAGGAAAATCAGGAAAAATATACCGGGAGAAAAATAAGGGGAAAGCCCAGGAAAAGTTGGGAGAAAATTGGGAAATAAATAGGGAAAAATGGAGAAAAACAGGAAATAAAAAGGAAAAAAGCAGGGAGAAAAACAGGGAAAAAAATGGGAATTCAGGGGAAAAAATGGGGGAAAATCAGGGAAGAAAAGTGGAAGTAAACAGGGAAAAAAACCAGGGAGAGAAACAGGAGGAGAAATGGAGAAAACAGGAAAAAAAATTGGGGAAATCGGGGGGGAAATGGGAAAAAAACAGGGAATAAAAGTGGGAAGTCAACAGGGGGAAAACAGGGAGAGAAATGGGAGAAAAACTGGGAGAAAATAGGGGGAAAACAGGAAAAATGGGAAAAATGGGGAGAAAAATAAGGGGAAAACAGGAAAACTGGGAAAACAGGGGAAAATGGGAAATGAACAGGAAAAAAATGGAAATAAACAGGGGAAAAGGGAGAAAAACAAGGGGAAACCAGGAAATAAACAAAAAGAAAAAGAGGAGAAAAACAGGAAGAAAAACAGAAAGAAAACAGGGAGAAATTGGGGAAAAAATTGGGAAATTGGGTGGAAATAAATGGGGAAAAAAAACAGGGAAGAAACCAGGAAATAAACAAGAAGGAAAACAGGAGAAAAACAGGGGGAAAAAAACCAGGGAAAAATAGGGAAAAATTGGGAATTCAGGGGAAAAAACGGGAAAAATCAGAGAAGAAAACCAGAAGTAAACAGGAAAAAAACCAGGGAGAGAAACAGGGGAAAAAAATGGAGAAAACAGGAAAAAAATTGGGGAAATCAGGGGAGGGAAATGGGAAAAAACAGGGAATAAAAGTGGGAAGCAAACAGGGGGGAAAAACAGGGAGAGAAATGGGAGAAAAACTGGGAGAAAATAGGGGGAAAACAGGAAAAATGGGAAAAATGGGGAGAAAAATAAGGGGAAAACAGGAAAACTGGGAAAACAGGGGAAAATGGGAAATAAACAGGGAAAAAAATGGAAATGAACAGGGGAAAAGGGAGAAAAACAAGGGGAAAGCAGGAAATAAACAAAAGGAAAAAAGGAGAAAAAAGGGAAGAAAAACAGGGAGAAATTGGGGAAAAAATTGGGAAATTGGGTGGAAAAATGGGGAAAAAAAGGGAAGAAACCAGGAAATAAACAAAAAGGAAAACAGGAGAAAAACAGGAGAAAAATCAGGGATAAAACAGGAAAAAATAGGAAAAAATGGGGAAATCAGGGAGAGGAAAAAGGGAAAAAAACAAGGAATGAAAGTGGGAAATAAACACAGAAAAATAGGGAGAAAAACAAAAATAAAATGGAGAAAACAGGGAAAAAAATGGGAAATCAGGAGGGAAAAAAGGGGAAAAAAACAGAGAATAAACCAGGAAATAAACAGGAGGAAAAACAGGGAGAGAAATGGGAGAAAAACTGGGAGAAAATAGGGGGAAAACAGGAAAAATGGGAAAAATGGGGAGAAAAACAAGGGGAAAACAGGAAATAAACAGGAAGAAAAAGAGGATTAAAAAAGGGAAGAAAAACAGGGAGAAATTGGAAAAAATTGGGAAATTGGGTGGAAAAAATGGGGGAAAAAACAGGAAATAAACAAGAAGGAAAATAGGAGAAAAACAGAGTAAAAATCAGGGATAAAACAGGGAAAATTGGGAAAAATGGGGAAATCAGTGGGGGGAAAAAAGGGAAAAAAAACAAGGAATAAAAGTGGGAAATAAACAGAGAAAAATAGGGAGAAAAACAAAGATAAAATGGAGAAAACAGGGAAAAAAATGGGAAATCAGGAAAGGAAAAAAGGGAAAAAAACAGAGAATAAACCAGGAAATAAACAGGAGGAAAAACAGGGAAAACGAGCTGAAATTAGGATTTAAAATGTCCTCAAGTCCTTTATTACAACCTTTATTTCCTCTCAGATGGTTCTGAGAAAATCCTGAATTTTTTTAATGGGAAGGTTGTGTCTCAAAGAGGAGAAAAAAAAAACCCCCAAACAAGTGAAAAAGGAGCAAAAAATGAGCTAAAAATACAATTAATAAATGACTTTAAGCCTTTCTTGGAGCCTCCATTTCCCACCCCGTGGATTTGTTGATATTTTGTGATGTTTTGCAGATATTTGGTTGGTATTTTGTTGATATTTTAGTTGATATTTTGTCGATATTTGGTTGATAATACAAATATTTTGTATTTTTTCACTGTGCGAATTCTCAGCGCTGATTTCTTCCCCAAACCAGCCCTGATTTTTATTTTAATTAATTTTATTTTTTATTTTCATTTTTATTTTTAAAAATCCCAGGCCCCTGCACGACCATTCCAAAGGGAATTCCGGATTTTTTGGGAATCCCAAACCCGTGTGGGATGAATCCTAAGGGTTCCTTTTTTCGGGTTTCTGCTATTTTGGGGAAAAAAAAAAAAAAACTTTCCCAAACCCATTTAGGATGAGCCCCAAGGATTCCCTTTTGGGATTTCTGCTAATTTTGGAAATAAAAACTTCCCCAAATCCATCCGGGATGAGCCTCAAGAATTCCCTTTTGGGGATTGAGCTATTTTGGGAATAAACCCAAAAGCTATTTTGAGCTATTTTTGGGAATAAAAACTTCCCCAAACCCCTGTGGGATGATCCCCCAGGGTTCCTTTTTGGGGTTTGAGCTGTTTCAGAAATAAAACCCCTCCCCGAAGCCGCAGGGGCTGGGCCGGGCTCCAAAAGGGGCCGGGGAATCACCACATCCTGCAGGGCCCCAAAAAAACCCCAAATTAACTCCCCGAGCTTCCCACAGCACAGAGAGAGGCTCAGAGACTGCTCCTGACCCTCTGGAGCTGTTCCTGAAAATCTGGAATTGTTCCTGAAAATCTGGAATTGTTCCCGACCCTCTGGAATGGTTCCTGACCCTCTGGAATGGTTCCTGACCCTCTGGAATGGTTCCTGAAAATCTGGAATTGTTCCCAACCCTCTGGAATTGTTCCTGAAAATCTGGAATTGTTCCTGACCCTCTGGAATGGTTCCCGGACCTCTGGAATAGTTCCCAACCCTCTGGAGCTGTTCTTGAAAATCTGGAATTGTTCCCGACCCTCTGGAACTGCTCGTGGCCCTCTGGAACTGCTCCTGATCTTCTGGAATTGTTCCCGACCCTCTGGAACTGCTCCTGACCCTCTGGAATTGTTTCCAACCTTCTGGAACTGCTCCTGACCCTCTGGAATGGTTCCCGACCCTCTGGAACTGCTCCTGACCCTCTGGAGCTGTTCTTGAAAAATCTGGAATTGTTCCCAATCCTCTGGAATTGTTCCCAACCTTCTGGAACTGCTCCTGACCCTCTGGAATAGTTCCTGCACCTCTGGAGCTGTTCCTAAAACTCTGGAATTGTTCCCAACCCTCTGGAAATGTTCCCGACCCTCTGAAATGGTTCCTGACCCTCTGGAACTTCTCCTGAACCTCTGGAATTGTTCCCAACCCTCTGGAATTGTTCCTGACCCTCTGGAACTGTTCTTGAAAATCTGGAATTTTTCCCGACCCTCTGGAACTGCTACTGACCCTCTGGAATTGTTCCCAACCCTCTGGAATGGTTCCTGATTCTCTGGAATAGTTCCTGACCCTCTGGAGCTGTTCCTGAAAACCTGAAATTGTTCCCAATGCTCTGAATTGCTCTGAAATTGCTCCTGACCCTCTGGAACTGCTCCTGACCCTGTGGAGCTGTTCTTGAAAGTCCGGAATTGTTCCCAACCCTCTGGAATGGCTCCTGACCTCTGGAACTGCTCCTGATCCTCTGGAATTGTTCCCAACCCTCTGGATTTGTTCCTGACCCTCTGGAACTGTTCTTGAAAATCTGGAATTTTTCCCGACCCTCTGGAACTGCTACTGATCCTCTGGAATTGTTCCCAACCCTCTGGAATAGTTCCTGATTCTCTGGAATGGTTCCTGACCCTCTGGTGCTGTTCCTGAAAACCTGAAATTGTTCCTGACCCTCTGGAATGGTTCCTGACCCTCTGAAGCTGTTCCTGACCCTCTGGAATAGTTCCTGACCCTCTGGAATTGTTCCTGACCCTCTGGAATTGTTCCTGAAAACCTGAAATTGTTCCCAATGCTCTGAATTGCTCTAAAATTGCTCCTGACCCTCTGGAACTGCTCCTGACCCTGTGGAGCTATTCTTGAAAGTCCGGAATTGTTCCCGACCCTCTGGAATGGCTCCTGACCCTCTGGAACTGCTCCTGATCCTCTGGAGTTGTTCCCAACCCTCTGGAATTGTTCCCAACCCTCTGGAATAGTTCCCGGACCTCTGGAATAGTTCCCAACCCTCTGGAGCTGTTCTTGAAAATCTGAAATGATTCCTGAGCCCCTCTGGAACTGCTCCTGACCCTTAGAAAGTGGTCCTGAATATTTGAGACTCTTCCTGCACCTCTGGAATTGTTTCTGACCCCCTGAACCTTTAGAAACTCTTCCTGGCTGTCTGAAACTGTTCCTGAATATTTGAAACTCTTCCTGACCCCTTTGAAACTCTTCCTGACCCTCAAAACCTCTTTCTGACCCTCCCAAACTCTTCCTGCCCCTCAAAACCTGTTCCTGCCCCACTGGAACAGTTCCTGCAAGCCACACAAAACCGTTTTTATCAGTTTCAGGCTTTGGGAAGAGCAAAGAGCAGCAAAATGAAAACAGGAATTGGGTTTTCAGAGAGGCCCTGGAGCTGTGGGGTCACTCTGAGGGGTGGAAACAGAGAGGGGGTTTTGGGGTTTCCCAAAAAAGCTCCTGGATCCCTGGGAATGTCCCAGGCCAGGGATGGACATCGGGGCTGGGATGGTGGGACGGTGTCCCCAGGCGGGACTGGAGGGGTTTGGGGTGGGGCTGGAGGGGTTTGGGGAGGGGCTGGAGGGGTTTGGGGTGGGACTGGCGGGGTTTGGGGAGAGACTGGAGGGGTTTGGGGTCCCCTCCCACCCAAAGCATTCCCTGACCCCACAGACACAACCCTGGGGGTGAGAAAGACCCTGGGAGCGTCACAGCCCCAGCCAGGTCACCTCCTGGTGGCACCTCTTGGTGTCACCTCCTGGTGTCACCCTCTGGTGTCACTTCCTGGGGTGTCACTCCCTGGTGTCACCTCAGTCACGGGCCGGGGCTGCAGCCACGGACACGCCAAAAGCAGGGACAGAACAGACCCTGAGGCCACAAACCCCAACTGGACACACAGACAGGGCCGGACACATGGACAGGGCCAGATCTGGACACACATCCAGGACAGGGCCTGACACAGGGACAGGGCCAGACACATGGACAGGGCCGGACACAGGGACAGGGCCAGACACACAGACAGGGCTGGACACATGGACAGGGCCGGACACACGGATAGGGCTGGACACAGGGACAGGGCTGGACACAGGGACAGGGCTGGACACACGGACAGGGCTGGACACAGGGACAGGGCTGGACACAGGGACAGAGCTGGACACACGGACAGGGCTGGACACAGGGACAGGGCTGGACACAGGGACAGGGCTGGACACACGGACAGGGCCAGACACACGGACAGGGCTGGACACAGGGGCAGGGCCAGACACACGGACAGGGCCAGACACACGGACAGGGCTGGACACAGGGGCAGGGCCAGACACACGGACAGGGCTGGACACACGGACAGGGACAGGGCCAGACACACGGACAGGGTCAGACACATGGACAGGGCCAGAGCTGGACACACATCCAGGACAAGGCCGGACATACGGACAGACAGACGGACACCTGAAGCCAGGAGCGAACAGACGGAGAACGAGCAGGAAGAGCTGGAGATGAGCCGGGAAAGGGACGGGATAAAACAACAACTGGGACAGGGACGGGATAAAAATGGGAAATTGATGGGACAAAACAAAAATTGGGAATCGATGGGATAAAACAACAACCAGGAGAGGAACGGGACAAAACAACCCGGGACAGGGATGGGATAAAACAACCAGGACAGGGATGGGATAAAATAAAAACCAGGACAAGGATGGGACAAAACAACAACCAGGAGAGAAATGGAGTAAAAATGGGAAATGGATGGGATAAAACAAAAAATTGGGAATTGATGGGATAAAACAACAACTGGGAGAGGAATGGGATAAAACAACCCAGACAGGGACAGGATAAAACAACCAGGACAGGGATG
>NC_139784.1:5701335-5713365 GCF_965231275.1 Zosterops lateralis | reverse complement strand
AAAAAAAAAATAAATAATAATAAAAAAAACCACCCAAAACCGCCCCCCCAAACAAAACAAAACAAAACAAAACAAAACAAAACAAAAAAAACAAAAACAAAAAAAAAATCCCCCAAATTTTTATTCGAGGGGAGTTTTGGAAAGAAAAAAAGAAAAAAAATTCCCAAAATTTCAGAGCTTCGCTGGGAATTTTGGGGTTAAATTCCTTTTTTTTTTTTTTTTTTTTTTTTCCCAGCCAGAGCCATTTTACCTTTGGCTGGGAAGGAGGAGGAGACAAGCAAAAAAAAAAAAAAATAATAATAAAAAAAATCAATTTTTTTTTCCTTTTCCCAGAGAAGATCGGGAAAGATTTTGGGAAAAAAAAATCCCAAATCCTAAAAAATTCTCCCCAAATCCCTTAAAAAATGAGGATTTTTGGGGGCAGCAAGAGAAACCCCCCCCGAGTTCTTGGGGAAGGGGGTTGGGGGATGGATTGGAAACGTCATTTCCCAGGAAAATCTGGGGCGGGAACAGCGCCAGGAAAAAAAAAAAAAGGAATTTTTTTATTATTTTTTGGGAATTCCAGCCGGGATTCCTCGTGGGTGTGTCTGTCCCTACGCTCTGTAGAGACACAACTCGGTTTGGGATAGAAATATATTTATTTTTTTAACGTTTTGTATTTTATTTATGTAGCAGTGGGCAGGGCACAGGAGGTGCTTCCCGCATAAACTGATTTTTAATCCCAAATAAATTACTTTTTATCCCAAATAAACTCATTTTATTCCCAAACAAACTCATTTTATTCCCAAATAAACTCGGTTTTTTCCCAAATAAACTCATTTTATCTCAAATTCCAGGCATTGACCCCTTTCACCTCCCCTTATCAATGCCCAGCTCACTCTTTTTGGGGATTTTTTACTCTTTTAGGGAATTTTTTAGGCCTGGAAATGGGAACAGACAAGGATTGGGATGTTCCAGATCCCAGTGAGGGATCCCTGGTGAGGAATTTTTTTTGGGAATGAGCTCGGCCAGAAAACCTGGAAGTGTCTGTGTTGGAATGTTGGGACATTGGAATGTTGGAATGTTGAGATATTTGGATATTGGAATATTGGCATGTCTGAATATCCCTGTATAAGAATATTTGGTTATTCAAATATCTCAATATCCCAATATCTCAATATCTGAATATCTCAATATTGGAATATGTGAATATCCAAAAATCCCAATATGTGAATATCTGAATATCCCAATATTTCAATATCCCAATATCTGAATATCAGAATATCAGAATATCCCAATATCTGAATATCCCAATATTTCAATATCCCAATATCTGAATATCAGAATATCAGAATATCCCAATATCTGAATATCCCAATATTTCAATATCCCAATATCTGAATATCTGAATATCCCAATATTGGAATAAGTGAATATCCCAATATCGGAATATCAGAATATCCCACTATTCCAATATCCCAATATCTGAATATCCCAATATCTGAATATCCCAATATTTCAATATCCCAATATCTGAATATCAGAATATCCAAATATCCCAATATCAGAATATCTGAATATCCCAATATCCCAATATCCCAATATTGGAATATGTGAATATCCAAATATCCCAATATGAGAATATCTGAATATCCCGATATCCCAATATTTCAATATCCCAATATTTCAATATCCCAATATCAGAATATCCAAATATCCCAATATTTCAATATCCCAATATTGTGAATATCCAAATATCCCAATACCAGAATATCTCAATATTCCAATATCCCAATATTGGAATATGTGAATATCCAAATATCCCAATATGAGAATATCTGAATATCCCGATATCCCAATATTTCAATATCCCAATATTTCAATATCCCAATATCAGAATATCAGAATATCTCAATATTAGAATATGTGAATATCCCAATATCAGAATATCCAAATATCCCAATATTTCAATATCCCAATATCTGAATATCAGAATATCCCAATATTGTGAATATCCAAATATCCCAATACCAGAATATCTCAATATTCCAATATCCCAATATTGGAATATGTGAATATCCAAAAATCCCAATATCCGAATATGTGAATATCTGAATATCCCAATATTTCAATATCCCAATACCAGAATATCAGAATATCTCAATATTAGTGTCCTGGATTTGTGAGATAAGAATGTATTCTATTTGCCATCTGTTGGAGGTGGGGGGCAGTTATCTTATCTCTTCCAAGAACAATGTCTCCCTCCGGGGAGATGTCTCCTGCTAATGGGCCATTAAGTGACTCACTGCATGACTGATAAGGTACATCATCCCATTGTGAGATGCTCCACCCAGAAGGAGGAACCAAGCATTCCTACCTGCATAAAATAAGCTTGGTCTAAGCCATCGGCCCAGTTTTTCTTCACTGGATTCCCAGAGGAGCAGCCATCTTCGCTGGATTCCCAGAGAAGCAGCTTCTTCCCTGCTGGATTCCCAGAGGAGGACCAGGCCCATCTACTCTATCACCAGACCTTCACAGAGAACTATACCCTTCTACAGGATCTCTGCTTCAGCAGCATTTCATCTGCCACTGCAGGAGGCACAGCCACCATCCAACTGGACTTTTACCAACACCCTGACTCCTCAGGGTGTCAGGTTTTCTGACTGTATCAGTAGTTTTGTTTGTACTAATTACATTTGTTGTTCTTTTTTTTCTATTTTAGTTTTTTCTAGTAAATAACTATTATTCCCATTCCCATACCTTTGCCTGAGAGCTGTGGTAATTCGGAGGGAGGGAGGGGGTTTACCTTTCCCACTTCACAGGAGGCTTTTGCCTTCCTTTACAGACTCCTGTCTTTTCAAACTAAGACAGATCTTGGCGCCCAACGTGGGGCACGAGGGCATTGAAAGGAAAAAGGGAATAATAGTTCTTAAGTAATCTAATTGTGTGTACTGATATAGAAACATCTTTGAGTGTCACCATGTGGTCTAGCTTACCTTGGTTTGGGTGGCACGTGATCGTGGCTGTATTTCTCCCATTTGCAGGCCCTTATCTAGATATGGGTCCTATAACTAAGGCTACTGTGGCTGTTATCCAGTTTGGCTTATGGGTTAATAAGGTGAGGAATTCATGGATCTTTAACTTCCTCTGGAAGGCAGGTACATGGATTCAGAGCTATCATACACTAACTGTGTGTTTTTGGGGTTACCTTAATAATGGTACCTATTGTGAAGAAATGACACCAGGGGAGATTTTCTCCCAACCTTTTAACCATCTTTTTGGGTCTGCTCCACCAGTTTTTGAAGGGTTAAGATCCACTCTGAATGCTAATGATGTCATACAATGGGTGGTGTTGTTGATATGCCTGTTATATTTAGCACTCAGAGATAAGGGAAGATTAACATGGAGAACTACCCTGACACCTGCCCCAGAGACTAGAGATGCTGCTGTTCCAGAGCCTGACCCTGCCCCACAGTCTGTCTCAGAAATGAACCACCCAGATTGGGTGGGGGTTCTGGTTAAGGAGATACGTGAGATGAGTCAGATGCTGAAGGAGTGCATTTCCCCAGCTATTGAGAAACTCTCACTTTGCCTTCAAGAGGGACAGCCAAATAGTACAGCAGTGGAACCCACAGGTGTTACAACTGTCCAGGGTCCAGCCGAACCACAAAGGCAGTCACAGCCAGCAGCAGTTGCCCCGGTAGAAACAAGGAGGTCTAAGATGAAAGCTGAGCACCCAGATAAGGATAGGAATGGAGGAACCTCACAACCCACAGGGGAGCCAGAGGTTGCAATCATCACCGAGTCCCTGAGGTACGAAAGTCTCCGTAACCTGCACAAAGACATTGTGCGACGGGGACGTGAGGCTTATACTACCTGGTTACTCCGGGTCTGGGATCTTATGGGTACAGGCGTGCAGCTGGATGGTGGTGAGGCAAGGAACTTGGGACCCTTGACCCAGGACTCAGGTATGAATCAGATTTTTGTAAGGGAGCCAAGGTCTCTTTCTCTCTGGGAGCGGCTTTTAATGAGTGTCAGAGAGAGGTTTGTCCACAGGGAAAGAATGCAGGAGCACCACCATAGGATGCGCTGGAAGACCCTTGAGGAAGGGATCCAACAGCTGAGGGAAGTAGCAATATTGGAGGTACTCTTCGGGAGGGATGGACAGCATGACAATGACCCCGACAAAGTCAGGTGCACAGGGCAAATGCTGTGGAGCCTAGCAAACCTTGGGCCATCTCAATACACCACTTTTATTGCAACAATTGATGCAGATACTAACCGAGAGACCGTGGGTTCTGTTGCCAACAAGCTGAGGAATTATGAGAGCATGATCAATGGCCCAATGCAGGCTCATATCTCAGCTGTGATTAAGGAGTTCAAAGAGGAGATGAGGGAGATGAGGGAGGAGATGAAGAAAGTTAATGCAGCCCCTGTGCGAGTTACAGGCCCCAAATTCAGTGCCCAACATTCCCCAGCTAGAGACAGAGGGTACACCCCAAGGGCCAATTTGTGGTTCTTCCTGCGTGACCATGGGGAAGACATGGGTAGGTGGGATGGGAAACCCACTTCTGTCCTGGCAGCACGGGTGCGTCAGCTCAAAGAGGGAAACTCTAACCGAGGAACTTCCACCAAGGTGAAGGTAGCCTCGACCTCCCATGACCGAGCTGCCGGGTATGATGTGTCAGATCCCCTTGAAGGAACCTCTAGTATGTATGCCCAGGAAGGGAATAATAACCAGTGTTAGAGGTGCCCTGTCTCTAGCCAGGGAGAGGCACGGGAAAACCGGATCTTCTGGACAGTGTGGATCCGATGGCCTGGCACATCAGAGCCACAAAAATATGATGCTTTAGTTGATACTGGTGCGCAGTGTACTTTAATACCATCGGGACAGGTGGGGGCAGAGGCTGTTTCCATTGCTGGTGTGACAGGGGGATCTCAGCAACTGACCCTGGTGGAGGCCGAGGTGAGCCTGACCGGGAAGGAGTGGAAGAAACATTCTATTGTGACCGGCCCAGATGCTCCATGTATTCTAGGCATAGACTTTCTCCGGAACGGCTATTACAAAGACCCAAAGGGACTCAGGTGGGCTTTTGGAATAGCTGCTGTAGAGGCAGAGAACATTAAGCAGTTGAACACCTTGCCTGGATTATCAGAGAACCCGTCTGCAGTAGGACTCCTGAGGGTGGAAGAGCAACGTGTGCCAATTGCGACCTCGACAGTGCACCGCCGGCAATATCGGACAGATCGAGATGCTGTGATCCCCATCCACCGGATGATTCGTGAGCTGGAGAGCCAAGGGGTGGTCAGCAAAACTCACTCACCCTTCAACAGCCCCATCTGGCCTGTGCGCAAATCCGACAGAGAATGGAGATTGACTGTGGACTACCGTGGCTTGAATGAAGTGACTCCACCGCTGAGCGCTGCCGTGCCGGACATGCTGGAACTCCAGTACGAGCTGGAGTCCAAAGCAGCAAAGTGGTATGCCACTATTGACATTGCTAACGCGTTTTTCTCCATTCCTCTGGCAGCAGAATGCAGGCCTCAGTTTGCTTTCACGTGGAGAGGTGTGCAGTACACCTGGAACCGACTGCCCCAGGGGTGGAAGCACAGCCCCACCATCTGCCATGGACTGATCCAGACTGCACTGGAAAAGGGTGAGGCTCCAGAACACCTGCAATACATCGATGACATCATTGTGTGGGGGAGCACAGTGGCAGAGGTGTTTGAGAAAGGAGAAAAAATCATCCAGATTCTCCTGAAAGCCGGTTTCGCCATTAAGAAGAGCAAAGTCAAAAGACCTGCCCGAGAGATCCAGTTCCTTGGAGTGAAATGGCAAGATGGACGCCGCCAGATTCCCACTGAGGTCATCAACAAGATCACGGCGATGTCTCCACCGACCAGCAAAAAGGAAACACAAGCTTTCCTGGGTGCCATAGGATTTTGGAGAATGCACATTCCCGAGTATAGCCAGATTGTGAGCCCTCTCTACCTGGTTACCCGCAAGAAGCACGATTTCCACTGGGGCCCTGAACAGCAGCAAGCCTTCACCCAGATCAAGCAGGAGATTGCTCATGCGGTAGCCCTTGGCCCAGTCAGGACGGGACCAGAGGTGAAGAACGTGCTCTACTCTGCAGCCGGGAACAATGGCTTGTCCTGGAGCCTTTGGCAGAAGGTGCCTGGTGAGACTCGAGGCCGACCCTTGGGATTCTGGAGCCGAGGTTACAGAGGGTCCGAAGCCAACTACACCCCAACAGAGAAAGAAATCTTGGCTGCCTATGAAGGAGTTCAAGCCGCCTCGGAGGTGATTGGCACGGAAGCACAACTCCTCCTGGCACCCCGACTCCCGGTGCTGGGCTGGATGTTCAAAGGAAAGGTTCCCACTACCCACCATGCCACTGATGCTACATGGAGCAAATGGATTGCCCTTATCACCCAGCGTGCCCGTATTGGAAATCCAAATCACCCTGGGATTTTGGAGATAATTACGAACTGGCCGGAAGGTGAAAACTTCGGTCTCACTGATGATGAGGAACAAGAACAAGTGACAAGGGCTGAAGAAGCGCCACCATATAACCAACTACCAGCAGAGGAAACATGCTACGCTCTTTTCACTGACGGTTCTTGTCGCATCGTAGGGATAAACCGAAAGTGGAAAGCAGCCGTATGGAGCCCCACACGACAGGTTGCACAGGCTACCGAAGGAGAAGGTGGATCGAGCCAACTCGCTGAGCTCAAGGCTGTTCAGCTGGCCCTGGACATTGCTGAAAGGGAGAAGTGGCCAAGGCTCTATCTTTACACCGATTCGTGGATGGTAGCCAATGCTCTGTGGGGGTGGCTGGGAAGGTGAAGAAAGGCCAACTGGCAGCGCAGAGGAAAACCCATCTGGGCTGCTGATATATGGAAAGACATTGCCTCTCGGGTGGAGAAACTAACAGTGAAAGTCCGTCATGTAGATGCCCATGTCCCCAAAAGTCAGGCTGATGAGGAGCACCGAAACAACGAGCAAGTAGATCAGGCAGCAAGAATAGAGGTGTCAAAGATAGACCTAGATTGGCACCATAAGGGGGAGTTGTTCCTGGCTCGATGGGCCCATGATGCGTCAGGTCATCAGGGCAGAGATGCCACCTACAAGTGGGCACGAGACCGAGGGGTGGACCTAACCATGGACAGCATTTCTCAGGTTATCCATGACTGTGAGACGTGTGCTGCCATCAAACAGGCCAAGCGGGTGAAGCCCCTATGGTATGGTGGACGGTGGTCCAAGTACAAGTATGGGGAGGCCTGGCAGATAGACTACATCACACTGCCCCAGACACGCCAAGGCAAGCGCTACGTGCTGACCATGGTGGAAGCCACCACTGGATGGCTGGAGACCTACCCTGTGCCTCATGCCACCGCCCGGAACACCATCTTAGGCCTGGAAAAGCAAGTCCTGTGGAGACATGGCACCCCTGAGAGAATAGAGTCAGACAACGGAACCCATTTCAAGAACGGCCTTATCAACACCTGGGCCAGAGAACATGGTATCGAATGGATATATCATATTCCCTATCATGCTCCAGCTGCCGGCAAAGTTGAACGGTGCAACGGACTCCTTAAGACCACCCTGAAGGCACTTGGTGGTGGAACTTTTAGAAACTGGGAAATGAACCTGGCAAAAGCAACCTGGATGGTCAACACCCGAGGGTCCATCAATCGAGCTGGTCCTGCCCAGTCTGAACCCATGCACACAGTAGATGGAGATAAAGTCCCTGTGGTACATATGAAAGGTATTTTAGGAAAAACTGTTTGGATTAATCCCACCTCAGGCAAAGACAAACCCATCCGTGGGATTGTTTTTGCTCAAAGACCTGGTTATACTTGGTGGGTAATGCAGAAAGATGGAGAAACCCGTTGTGTACCACAAGGAAACCTAGTCTTAAGTGAGAAATGGGTGTAAGATTTCATTGTGATGCAGATGGAAATAGAATAAGGGGTGGATAATGTCCTGGATTTGTGAGATAAGAATGTATTCTATTTGCCATCTGTTGGAGGTGGGGGGCAGTTATCTTATCTCTTCCAAGAACAATGTCTCCCTCCGGGGAGATGTCTCCTGCTAATGGGCCATTAAGTGACTCACTGCATGACTGATAAGGTACATCATCCCATTGTGAGATGCTCCACCCAGAAGGAGGAACCAAGCATTCCTACCTGCATAAAATAAGCTTGGTCTAAGCCATCGGCCCAGTTTTTCTTCACTGGATTCCCAGAGGAGCAGCCATCTTCGCTGGATTCCCAGAGAAGCAGCTTCTTCCCTGCTGGATTCCCAGAGGAGGACCAGGCCCATCTACTCTATCACCAGACCTTCACAGAGAACTATACCCTTCTACAGGATCTCTGCTTCAGCAGCATTTCATCTGCCACTGCAGGAGGCACAGCCACCATCCAACTGGACTTTTACCAACACCCTGACTCCTCAGGGTGTCAGGTTTTCTGACTGTATCAGTAGTTTTGTTTGTACTAATTACATTTGTTGTTCTTTTTTTTCTATTTTAGTTTTTTCTAGTAAATAACTATTATTCCCATTCCCATACCTTTGCCTGAGAGCTGTGGTAATTCGGAGGGAGGGAGGGGGTTTACCTTTCCCACTTCACAGGAGGCTTTTGCCTTCCTTTACAGACTCCTGTCTTTTCAAACTAAGGCAATTAGAATATGTGAATATCCCAATATCAGAATATCCCAATATTCCAATATCCCAATATCAGAATATCCCAATATCCCAATACTAGAATATGTGAATATCCGAATATCCCAATATCAGAATATCCCAATATCAGAATATCTGAATATGGCAATATTGGAATATCTCAATATCTGAATACCTGAACATGGGAATATTAGAATATCCAAATGTCCAAACATCTGAATATGGGAATATTGGAATATCTCAATATCCTAATATTGGAATATGTGAATTATCCAAATATCCCAATATGCCAGTATTTGAATATCTGAACATCCCAATATCTGAATGGGCAAATATCTCAATATCAGAATATGGAAATATCTCAATATCTGAATACCAGAATATTGAAATATCAGAATATCTAAATGCCTAAATATCTGAATATCTGAATGTCTTAATATGCAAATATCCAAATATCTGAATATGCAAATATCTGAATATCTGTATATTGGATTATCTGAATATCCTAATACCCCAGTATCAGAATATTAGATTACCCAAATATCCTGATCTCCAAATATCTGAATATTCCAATATTTGGGTTTATTTCTGCATTTAATTGGTGTGTGCATCTGGGAATTTGTGCACGTCTACATTTATATATTTCCATATCTACAAGCTTTTATATTTCTATATTAATTTTTTGTTTATTTTTATTTTGATTTTTATTTTAAAAATATTTTTATATTTATGTAATTTATTTTACAGGTACATCTATATATTGTTTTTTATATATATTATTAGAGTTTTTATATATTAATTAAATTTTATATATATATTTCTGTATTTCTCTAGTCACACATTCCCAATCCCTGGTTCCCATGGGGGAATTCCCAACCCTCCCACGTCACAGGAAAACACCCGGAGTATTCCCAGGATAATCCTCACCTGGGAAATCCCTCCCTCGGACATTTGGATCCCGGGAAAGAGGAAATTTATGGAGTTTCCCCCAAATCTGGAGGTGCTTTGAGTGGAGGATTCCCTTCCCAAGGTGGGAATGGGATAAAAGAGAGGGGGGGAATTCCCAGGGGGGACAATTCCCATAAAATCATTCCTGGGGTGGATTTTCCTGGCAGGGACGAGCAGGGACATGAGGAGGAGGAGGAAGATCTGGGAGTTGTGTGGGATTTGGGAAGGGATGGGATGGGATAGGATGGGATGGATGGGATCTATGGGGTGAGATCCATGGGGTGGGATCCATGGAATGAGATCCATGGAATGGGATGGGATCCATGGGGTGGGATCCATGGGATTCATGGGATGGGACTGATGGGATGGGATCCAAAGGATGGGATTGATGGGATGGGATGGGATCCGTGGGATGGGACAGAATGGATGGGATGAATCCATGGGATGGGATCTCTGGATCCATGGGATGGATGGGATTGATGGGATGGGATGGAATCCATGGGATGGGATGGGATGGGATGGAATTCATGGGATGGGATCTCTGGGATCCATGGGATGGATAAGATTGATGGGATCCATGGGATGGGATGGGATGGAATGGATGGGATGGGGTGGAATGGAATCCATGGGATGGGATCCATGAGATCTCTGGGATCCATGAGACGGATGGGATGGGATTGGTGGGATTGGATGGGATGGGCTCCATGGGATCCACGGGATGGGATCCATGGGATGGGATGGAATCCGTGGGGTGGGATCCATGAGGTGGGATGGGGTCCATGGGATTTATGGAATCCATGGGACAGGATGGGATGGGATGCGATGGGGTGAGATCCATGGGATCCATGGGATGGGATTGATGGGATGGGATGGCGTGGGATGGGATGGAATCCATGGGATTCATGGAATCCATGGGACAGGATGGGATGGATGGGATGGGATGAGATGGGATGGAATCCATGGGATAGAATCCATGGGATGGGATGGGGTGGGATCCATGGGATCCATGGATTTGGGATCCACGGGATGGGAAAGAGGGATCAGCTCCACTCCCCCCTCCTGCAGATCCCACAGGCTCCCGCTGGGAATTCCCACGGGATTTTCCCTCCTTTCTCTCTAGGCCTGGTGCCAGGACACCAAAACCGGGAATAAATCCCAAAAAGATTTATGGAGAACGTTGGGGAAGAGGCTTTGGGGGCTGCAAAATTCCACAAATATCCCAAATCCATCATTCCTGCAGGGATCAGGGAAAGTGGGATTTGTGTGGAAAATGGGAATCGGCACCAAAACACGGGAAAAGCCGAGGTGAGGGAATTCCCAGAGCAACAGGAAATGGAGAATGTGTTGGATTTGCCAGGAAAAAAAAAATAAAAATGGGATTATAAATTAATTAATCCTATTCCCATCACAGAGAATGGTTTTATCCACTCCCTTTCCTTGTGGGAAGAAAAAAAAATTGTGATAAATTAGAAAAATTTGTGGAAAACCAGAAAGATTTGGGATAAAACAGAAAGACTTGAGATAAATTTAAAAATAAATTTTAACCCCTTCCTCAGAGTATTTTGAAACCGTGGCGACTGTGGGGTTACGAAACCCTAAAATAGTGGAAAAAAGTGGAAAAAAAATCAATTTTTTTTAGTTTTTTTTTTTTTTTTTTAACCTTTTCCCAAATATTTCGCCCGCCCAGTGGTGATTGAGGAGGGTTTTTTTGGGATAATGAATGGATTCTCCCAATTCCAGGGATTTTCCAGGGGATTGAGCAGCTGCTCGTTGACCCTCGATGACCCCACTGACCCCAAAGAGACCCCCGGCCCCTCCCCGGAGGGCTCAGAAATGCAAAGTTGGAGTTTTTTTGGAATTTTGGGAATTTGAGCAGGGAAAGGAATGAGGGGGAAGGGTTTTCGTGATGCAAAAAGGGAATTTTTTGGGGGGGAATTAAAAAAAAAAAAAAGGGAAAAATCCCATTATAGAGAGACTCGGCCCTAAAAGGATTTTGGCTTTTTTTGGGATGGACAGGGAGGGAAAACTTGGGAAGATTTTAATCCTAAAAAATCGATGGATTGGGGGTAAAATAAAAAAAAAAATAAAAAAAAAAAAAAAAAAAAAAAAAAAAAAAAAAAAAAGGGAGAAGCTCTGCCTGGGAATGCTCAGGGAGCAGAAATTCATCCCAAATTTATGGGATTTGCCTGAATTCCCCATTCTCCTTTTGGGAGAAAATGTGGGAATCCTGGGGGAAAATCCCTCTTTTTGGGGAAAAATGGGAATTTCTGTGGAAAAGTCCCCACATTTTTGGAAAAAAACATGGGAATCCTGTGGAAAAGTCAGTCTTTTTGGAGAAAAATATGGGAATATTGTGGAAAATCAATTTTTTGGGGGGGAAAAAATATGGAAATCCTGTTGAAAAGTCAATCTTT
>NC_139784.1:5486335-5698835 GCF_965231275.1 Zosterops lateralis | reverse complement strand
ATGGATGGATGGAGGGATGGATGGAGGGATGGAGGGATGGAGGGATGGATGGATGGAGGGATGGAGGGATGGATGGATGGATGGATGGATGGATGGATGGATGGATGGATGGAGGGATGGATGGATGGAGGGATGGATGGATGGATGGAGGGATGGAGGGATGGATGGATGGATGGATGGATGGATGGATGGATGGATGGAGGGATGGATGGATGGATGGATGGATGGATGGATGGAGGGATGGATGGAGGGATGGATGGATGGATGGATGGAGGGATGGATGGATGGATGGATGGATGGATGGATGGATGGATGGATGGAGGGATGGATGGATGGAGGGATGGATGGAGGGATGGATGGAGGATGGATGGATGGATGGATGGAGGGATGGATGGATGGATGGATGGATGGATGGATGGAGGGATGGATGGATGGATGGATGGATGGATGGATGGATGGATGGATGGAGGATGGATGGATGGAGGGATGGATGGATGGATGGATGGATGGATGGATGGATGGAGGGACGGAGGGATGGATGGAATGAGGACAGGGATGACATCCAGGAAATCCAGAATCCTGGGAGGTTTTCCAAGGCCAGGCAATGGGTGCTGGGAGTGAACACAGCACCCACCCAGCCCCAGGGGGGTTATTCCCACCTGGATGAGCACAAGGATTGGGATGGCACCCAGGAAATCTCCATCCCGGGTTATTCCCCAATCTCAGAGCGGGTTTTGGGGCTGGACACCCCCCGGAATTCCCGTTCCCCACCCCACTCTGCCCCTCCAGGGTGGCCAGTCCAGAGGGGGATCCTGATCCCTTTTCCCTCCACTCCCAACCCCAAACCCAGATCTGCCCCTTGGGCTGCAAGCACAGAATAAAAACAAAGAATAAAACCATGGAATGAAAACCAGGAATAAAAACAAGGAATAAGAACGAGGAATGAAAACCAGGAATAAAAACCAAGAATAAAAATGAGGGATAAAAACATAGAATAAAAACTAGGAATAAAAAACAGGAATAAAAACATGGAATAAAAACCAGGAATAAAAATGAGGATTAAAACCCAGGAATAAAACCCAGGAATTGGACCGAGATGGGGAAGAGAGGATGGCAAAAAGCACCAGAGCTCCAAATTTTGTCTCCATGGCAACGCGGGGCGATGCCGCGGCCGGGCCGCTCTCCTGGGGCTCTTCTTGCCTCCATCTCTCCTTTTCCAGCCTCTTTTTGGTGTTTTTTTTTGCTTTTAATCCTCCCTTTTGCCCTTTTGGAATTTGTCTTGGTGACTCAGCGCGGGCAGAGGGATCAGCGTCCTCTGTTTGTCCTCGGAGCGCTCCCAAAAATCCTGCCTGGAGCCGGTTCCTTCCCTGGATGGAATTTTGGGGAGCTCCAGGAAGGAGCCTCGGCCCCTCTTGGGCTCTGCTCCACTCCCACATCTCGAAAACCCCAATCCCACAAAATTCCAGGGGTGTGGAGTGAAGGTTTTGAGAACTGGAATCCAAACGTGCTTTGAAAAAAAAAATCCCACAAAATTCCAGGGGTGTGGAGTGAAGGTTTCAGGATCCGGAACCCAAATGTGCCTTAAAAAAAACAATCCCAGGAAAACCCCATAACCCTCAAAACTCCATAAACACCCCAAACCCCATAAACTCCATAAACTCATAAACTCCATAAAGCCCATAAATCCCCCAAATCTCATAAATCCCCAAACCCCCCCAATGCCCCAAAACCCCATAAACCCCAAAAGTCCATAAACCCCAAAAGTCCATAAACCCCATAAATCTCCCTAAATTCTATAAACCCCCCAAATCCCAAAAATCCCCATACCCCCCAAAACCTCATAAGTCTCCCAGCCCCCCAAAAAACTCATAAACCCTCAAACCCCCATAAAACCCACAGACCCCCCCCCAAATCCTCTAAACCCCATAAATCTCCATAAACCCCATAACCCCCCAAAACCCCATAAACTCCAAATACTCCATTAATCCCATAAACCCATTAACCCCCCCAAATCCCATAATTCCCCAAACCCCATAAACTCCAAAACCCCAAAAACCCCTGCTGAAAAAGGAGGAAAGTCTCCAATCATTTCCACCTTTTCAGGAAAACACGTTTTCCCCCCACATCCTGTACTTTTTTTGGGGATTTTCCCAAACTTTTCCTGGCTCTCATTGGGATGAACTGAAATTCCCAGGGATCCAAGGATCGGGAAAGAATCCCAGGACTGGAAGGGATCTGAGGTTCAGGAGGGATCCCAGGGCTGGGAGGGATCCCAGAACCAAAAAGGAATCCCAGAACCAAGGAGGGATCCCAGGGCCAGGAGGGATCTGAGGACCGGGAGGGATCCAGGATGGGGAGAGCCCCAAGGATCAGGAGGGATCTGAGGACAGTGAGGGATTCAAGGATCAGGAGGGAACCCAGGACTAAGAGGGATCTCAGGGCTGGAAGAGATCTGAGGGCTGGGAGTGATCCCAACACTGGAAGGGATCTGAGGACCAGGAGGGCTCCCAGGGCTGAAAGGGATCCCAGAACCTGGAGGGATCCTGAGACCAGGAGGAATCCAAGAATCAGGAAGGAATCCCAGCACCAGGAGGGATCCCAGGACTGGGAAGGATCTGAGGACTGGGAGGGATCTGAGAACCAGGAGGGATCCCAGGACTGGGAAGGATCTGAGGTTCAGGAGGGATCTGAGGATCAGGAGGGGTCCCAGGGCCAGGAGGGATCTGAGAACCTGGAGGGATCCCAGAGCCAGGAGGGATCAGAGAGAGGGATTCAAAGATCAGGAAGGATCCCAGGGCCAGGAGGGATCTGAGAACCAGGAGGGGTCCCGGCACCAGGAGGGATCCCAGGACTGGGAAGGATCTGAGGATCAGGAGGGATCTGAGGATCAGGAGGGGTCCCAGGGCCAGGAGGGATCAGAGAGAGGGATCCAAGAATCAGGAGGGATCCCAGGGCTGGGAGGGATCCAAGAATCAGGAAGGAATCCCAGGGCCAGGAGGGATCTGAGAACCAGGAGGGATCCCAGGACTGGAAGGGATCTGAGGCTCAGGAGGGATCTGAGGCTCAGGAGGGGCCCCAGCACCAAGAGGGGTCCCAGGACTGGAAGCGATGGCAGGGCCGGGAGGATCCTGTCGCGGCTGTCGCTGCTGTGTCGCTGTCCCCGCCCGGGGTGGCCCGGGGTGTCCCCTGTGCCAGTCTGGTCCCTCAGCCGGGCTGGAGAACATCCAATCCCCGCCCGAGCGCTCCATCCTCCTCCTCCTTTTTTCCTTTTTTTCCTCTTTTTTCTCCCCTTTTTTTTTCCCCCGGGAGCGAGGTGTGAGCCGTGACTCAGCTCCCTCCCCCCGGAGCTGCACGTCCCCGCCTCGGCTCGGCACAGAAAAATCCCCAAAACCCTTTTTCCCTTTTCTCTTTTCCCGATCCAGCTCCCGCCTCCCGCAATTCCAGAGCTGGCCCTGTCCCTGGGATTTGTCCCTGTTCCCAGGATTTGTCCCTGTCCCCGGGGTTTGTCCCTGTCCCCGGGGTTTGTCCCTGTTCCCAGGATTTGTCCCTGTCCCCGGGGTTTGTCCCTGTCCTCCTGTTTTCTCTCTGTCCCAGGGGTTTGTCCCTCTCCCCAGGATTTGTCCCTGTCCCTGGGATTTGTCCTTATCCCCTGGATTTCCCCCTGTCCCCAGGATTTGTCCCTCTCCCTAGGATTTGTCCCTGTCCCGAGGATTTGTCTCTGTCCCCCTAGTTTGTCTCTGTCCTCCTGTTTTGTCCCTGTCCCTGGGATTTGTCCCTGTCCCCCTCTTTTGTCCCTGTCTCCAGGATTTGTCCCTGTCCCTGTGATTTGTTCCTGTTCCCAGGATTTGTCCCTGTTCCCAGGATTTGTCCCTGTCCCAGTCCCTGTCCCTGTCCCTGCCCCTGCCCCTGTCCCCCTGTTTTGTCCCTGTCCCCGAGGTTTATCCCTGTCCCCCTGTTTTGTCCCTGTCCCCGGGGTTTGTCCCTGTCCCCCTGTTTTGTCCCTGTCCCCGGGGTTTGTCCCTGTCCCTGGGGTTTGTCCCTGTCCCCGGGGTTTGTCCCTGTCCCCCTGTTTTGTCCCTGTCCCCGGGGTTTGTCCCTGTCCCCCTGTTTTGTCCCCATTTTTGTCTTGCTGGGAATGTGGCTTTTCCCCGGGATGTTTCTCCTCCTCCTCCCAGCACAAATCCCAGAAACCCGCGGTGGATTGTCGCCTCTGTCCCGGCTCTCCAGGACCTGTCCCTGCCTGTCACCGTCCCCTGGAGCTGTCACCACCCTGACCCCTCATCCCTCCTGGGGACATCCCTCCCCGGGCTCTGGTGACAACCCCTGGAGTGGCCAGATGTCCCATGATGGAATTCCGTGGGGATTTAGGGATCGAAGTGTCCCACAGAGCACAAAAAAGTGACAAATCCGGGGTGAAAAGGGACATTGGACCCTCCCCACCCCTTTCCCGTCCATCCTCTTCATCCATTGTGCACCAACGTGAACTTCCCACAAAACTCCTCCTGCTGAGCCTCTGGAGAAGCCTCTGGAAGCTTCCAGGAGTTTCTGCTGCCCCAAATCCTCGGGGCTGGGGGGTTGAGTTGTGAATTGAAGCCACCCCCGTGTCCCTGCCATGTCCTTGTCACTGTCCCCGCTGGCAATGGGATGTCCCCACATCACCATCCAGCCACGTTTTCCAGCCGTGGCCTTTCCCAAAATTGTCCTGAGGGGGTTTGGGGGGATCTAAGATCCCACAAATCCTGTTCTTGGGAAATTCCTGTTCAGAGGAAAGGCTGGGCTGGGGTCAGCACAGGATTTCCTGTGGGATCACGGAAATCTCGGTCACCCCGACAAAGCTGCTCCTTCCCCCGGGAAAATCCTCTTAGGGCCACGTGGAGGAATCCCAAAGCCTTGGGAACCAGCTGGGGTCCCTTCCCCGGCTCTGTCCCCATTAATGGCCAGGATTTGTCCCCATTTAGGGCCAGGATTTGTTCTCAGTCGTGACCAGCTCTGTCCTAATTAATGCCCAGCTCTGTCCCAATTAATGCCCAGCTCTGTCCCCATTTATGGCCAGGATTTGTCCCCATTTAGGGCTAGAATTTATTCCCAGTCATGACCAGCTCTGTCCCCATTGACCTCCAGGATTTGTCCCCATTTATGGCCAGCTCTGTCCCCATTAATGGCCAGGATTTGTCCCCATTTAGGGCCAAATTTTGTCCCCATTAACGTCCAGCCCTGTCCCTGTTTATGGTCAGGTCTGTCCCCATTGACCTCCAGGATTTGTCCCCATTTATGGCCAGGTCTGTCCCCATTAGTGGCCAGGATTTGTCCCCCATTTATGGCCAAGGTTTGTCCCCATTAATGTCCAGCTCTGTCCCTGTTTATGGTCAGGTCTGTCCCCATTGACCTCCAGGATTTGTCCCCATTTATGGCCAGGTCTGTCCCCATTAATGTCCAGCTCTGTCCCTGTTTATGGTCAGGTCTGTCCCCATTGACCTCCAGGATTTGTCCCCATTTATGGCCAGGTCTGTCCCCATTAATGTCCAGCTCTGTCCCCATTAATGGCCAGGATTTGTCCCCATTTAGGACCAGAATTTATTCCCAGTCATGACCAGCTCTGTCCCCATTAATTGCCAGGATTTGTCCCCATTTAGGACCAGGCTCTGTCCCCATTAATGGCCAGGATTTGTCCCCATTTAGGGCCAAATTTTGTACCCATTAATGCCCAGCCCTGTCCCTGTTTATGGTCAGGTCTGTCCCCATTGACCTCCAGGATTTGTCCCCATTTAGGGCCAGGATTTGTTCTCAGTCATGACCAGGTCTGTCCCCATTTATGGCCAGATTTTGTCCCCATTAATGTCCAGCTTTATCCCCATTAATGGCCAGGATTTGTCCCCATTTAGGGCCAGAATTTTTTCTCAGTCATGACCAGCTCTGTCCCCATTAATTGCCAGGATTTGTCCCCATTAATGCCCAGCTCTGTCCCCATTAATGCCCAGCTCTGTCCCCATTAATGGCCAGGATTTGTCCCCATTTAGGGCCAAATTTTGTCCCCATTAATGCCCAGCTCTGTCCCCATTTATGGTCAGGTTTGCCCCCATTGACCCCCAGGTTCTGTCTGCATTTAGGGCCAGAGATTGTTCCCAGTCACGACCAGGTCTGTCCCCATTAATTGCCAGGATTTGTCCCCCATTTACGGTCAGGTCTGTCCCCATTAACACCGAGCTCTGTCCCCATTAGTGGCCAGGATTTGTCCCCCATTTATGGCCAAGGTTTGTCCCCATTAATGTCCAGCTCTGTCCCTGTTTATGGTCAGGTCTGTCCCCATTGACCTCCAGGCTCTGTCCCCATTTAGGGCCAGATTTTGTCCCCCATTTATGGCCAGGTCTGTCCCCATCAATCCCCAGACTCCACCCCTGGAGTGGCCAAAACCCCGTGGAGCAATGCCGAGGAAATGATGGAATTCTGTGGGGATTTAGGGATCCAAGTGTCCCACAGAGCACAGAGAGGTGACAAATCCGGGGTGAAAAGGGACATTTGACCCTCCCCACCCCTTTCCTGTTTCCCTCTTCCTCCCTTTCCTGTTCCATCCTCTTCCTCCTCCATCCTTCCTTGCCCACACAACATTTTGGGATGAAAAACCCGGATTTTGGGGCTGATGAGGGATAAATTCCTGCCCCTTAATTCCAGCCTGGTAAATGCGACCACGGCCTGAAAATCTGGGACCACTCCCATCCCATCCTCCTTCCCCGGGGGTTAAAAGCCCTAAAAATTCCCAATTTTCCCAGGAAATTTGGGAATTCAAGGCCAAGGTCACCCCACCCCGAGGGGTGGCAGTGCTGGGCACAGGGGACCCTTGTCACAGCTGTCCCCGGACCCTTGTCACAGCTGTCCCCGGCCCCCTGTCACAGCTGTCCCCGGTTGCCATGGAGATTTTCCATCTTCCCGATGCCCGCAGGGAAGCGGCGGGAGCGGGGACAGGGAGGGGACACTGCCGGAGGGTGGCCACCACCGGGGCTGTCACCACCGGGGCACTGCCACCACCAGACAGTGTCATCACCAGGACACTGTCACCACTGCAGAGCTGCCACCACCAGAGTGCTGTCACCACCTGGACACTGCCACCACCAGGGCTGTCACCACTGAAGTGCTGCCACCACCCAGCACTGCCACCACCCAGCACTGCCACCACTGCAGAGCTCCATCACCAGGCACTGCCACCACTGGAGTGCTGCTACCACCAGGGGTGGCACCACCAGGGTACTGCCACCACTGGGCCATTGTCACCATCAGGGCACTGCCACCACCAGGACACTGCCACCACCAGGGCACTGTCACCACCAGGACACTGCCACCACCAGGACACTGCCACCACCAGGGCACTGTCACCACCAGGACACTGTCACCACCAGGACACTGCCACCATCAGGGCGCTGTCACCACCATCCATCACCACAGGCAGGACCCACAGACTCCCAGGGGCGGGGCTGGGTGGTGACAACACAGATTAAAGGGACAGTGAGGGAAATGTCCTCACTTTTTCCAGGATTCCGGGTGGGTTTTGGGAATATGACCCAGGAACCTGAGGAATTTTGGGAAATTTGGGGAAATTTTGGGAAATTTTTGGGAAATTTTGGGAATATGAGAATGGAAAAAGGCTCATTCCCAATCCATCGTCACAGGCAGGACCCCACAGATTCCCAGGTGGGTGACAACACGAATTTAGAGAATATGACCCAGGAACATGAGGAATTTTGGGGAATTTTGGGAAATTTTGGGGAATTTTGGGAAATTTTTGGGAAATTTTGGGAATATGAGAATGGAAAAAGGCTCATTCCCAATCCATCATCACAGGCAGGACCCCACAGATTCCCAGGTGGGTGACAACACAAATTTAAAGAATATGACCCAGGAACATGAGGAATTTTGGGGAATTTTGGGGAAATTTTGGGAAATTTTGGAAATTATGGGATATTTTGGGAAATTTCGGGAAATTTTGGGAATACAAGGATGGAAAAGGCTCATCCCCAATCCCAATCCCACAGATTCCCACGAGCTGGGCTGGGAGGCGACACCACCAATTTAGGGGATTACATGGGGAAGGCAGAAGAACATTCCCGCAGGAATTCCGGGCGGGTTTGGGGTGGGAAAAGGCTCATTCCAGGGATGGGCTGCGAGGGCCGGAGCGTGACTGGGAACGGGATAAAAACCGGGATAAAAAACTCGGGAGCGGGGGCGCGGGGCCGGGCCCGGCGGGGACACGGAGCCGCTGCCGAGGGGACAGATGGCGGTGGGAGGGATCCGTGAGGAGCTGCGGCAAAAAATCCCAGCGAGGAAAAGCTCCGGAGAGGATCGGGATTGGCTCCTCCCGGGAGAGGGAGGGTGAGGAGAGGAGGGGTGAGCTGGAGGGAGCAGGAAAAATCCTCCCCTGGTCCTGATTTTGGGATGGGGACAGGATTGTACCCTTGAATTCTCGTTTATGGAGTTGGTGGTTGAGTTGAGGGGTTTGGGATGAGCCTGAGGTGGCAAATTGCTCTCCCTGGTTTTGTTTTTTGGAATTGGATTGGACATGGGATGGACAGGATTTCACCCCTGAATTCCCATTTGGAGGCGAGGCCTGTCCTTGCTCTGAGCTGAGGGGTTTGGGATGAGCCTGGGGCAGCACAAATCCTCCCCTGTTGTGTTTTTGGGATGGGGTTGGATGTGGGATGGACAGGATTTCACCCCTGAATTCCCATTTGGAGTCTGGGGCTGTCCCTACTCTGAGCTGAGGGGTTTGGGATGGGCACAAATCCTCCCCTGTTGTGTTTTTGGGATGAGATGGGGTTGGACGCCCTGAATTCAGGGGAATTTCACCCCTGAGTTCTCATTTACAGACCCTGGAGCTGTCCCTGCTCTGAGCTGAGGGCTTTGGGATGGGCACAAATCCTCCCTTGGTTGTGTTTTTGGGATGGGGTTGGATGTGGGATGGACAGGATTTCATCCTTGAATTCCCATTTAGAGCTGACGGGGTTTGGGATGAGCCTGAGGTGGCACAAATCCTCCCCTGTTGTGTTTTTGCGATGGGGTTGGATGTGGGATGGACAGGATTTCATCCCTGAATTCCCATTTAGGAATCAGGGCCTGTCCCTGCCCCAAGCTGGGACATTTGGGATGAGCTTGAGGTGGCAAATTGCTTTCCCTGGTTGTGTTTTTGGGATGGATGGGGTTGGACGCCCTGAATTCAGGGGAATTTCACCCCTGAGTTCTCATTTACAGACCCTGGAGCTGTCCTTGCTCTGAGCTGAGGGCTTTGGGATGGGCACAAATCCTGCCCTGGTTGTGTTTTTGGGATGGGGTTGGATGTGGGATGGACAGGATTTCATCCCTGAATTCCCATTTAGGAATCGAAGCCTGTCCCTGCTCTGAGCTGAGGGGTTTGGGATGAGCCTGAGGCACAAAAAAAATCCTCTCCTGCTCCTGTTTTTGGGATGGATGGGGTTGGACACCCCAAATTCAGGGGAATTTCACCCCTGAGTTCCCATTTACAGACCCTGGAGCTGTCCCTGCTCTGAGCTGAGGGCTTTGGGATGGGCACAAATCCTCCCTTGGTTGTGTTTTTGGGATGGGGTTGGATGTGGGATGGACAGGATTTCATCCCTGAATTCCCATTTAGGAATCAGGGCCTGTCCCTGCCCCAAGCTGGGACATTTGGGATGAGCTTGAGGTGGCACAAATCCTCCCCTGGTTGTGTTTTTGGGATGAGATGGGGTTGGACACCCCAAATTCAGGGGAATTTCACCCCTGAATTCCCATTTGGAGTCTGGGGCTGTCCCTACTCTGAGCTGAGGGCTTTGGGATGGGCACAAATCCTCCCCTCGTTGTGTTTTTGGGATGGGGTTGGATGTGGGATGGTCAGGATTTCACCCCTGAATTCCCATTTAGAGCTGAGGGGTTTGGGATGAGCCTGAGGCAGCACAAATCCTCCCCTGGTTGTGTTTTTGGGATGGGGTTGGAAATGGGATGGTCAGGATTTCACCCCTGAATTCCCATTTAGGAATCAGGGCCTGTCCCTGCCCCAAGCTGGGACATTTGGGATGAGCCTGAGGTGGCAAATTGCTTTCCCTGGTTGTGTTTTTGGGATGGGATGGGGTTGGACGCCCCGAATTCAGGGGAATTTCACCCCTGAGTTCTCATTTACAGACCCTGGAGCTGTCCCTGCTCTGAGCTGAGGGCTTTGGGATGGGCACAAATCCTCCCCTGGTTGTGTTTTTGAAGGACGAGGACAAAGATGATGATGATGATGATGATGATGGGGATGAGGAGGAGAATGAGGAACGGGAACAAGAACAGGAACACGATGAGGAAGAGACTGAGAATGAAGGATGAGGATGAGGATGAGGATGAGGATGAGGATGAGGATAAGAATGAGGATGAGGATGGTGACAAGGATGAAGGATGAGGATGGTAATGAGGATGAGGATGAAGGATGAGGGTAAAGATGTGGATGATGGATGAAGAATGAGGATGAAGATGAGGAAGAGGATGAAGGATAGGGGTGAGGATGATTATGATGGGGATGAGGAAGAGGATGGAGATGGGGATGAGGAACAGGAAAAAGAACAGGAACAGGATGAGGAAGAGACTGAGGGTGAAGGATGAGGATGAGAACAAGGATAAGGATGAAGATGAGGATGAGGGATGCAGGATGGAGGATGAGGAAGAGAAAGAGACAGGATGAAAATGGAGGAAAATGGGTGGAAAATGGAGGGAAATGGAGGATGAGGATGAGGATGGCGATGACGATGATGATGAGGATGAAGGATGAAGATGCAAATAAGAATGAGGATGAAGGATGAAAATGAGAACGAGACTGAGGATGAGCAGGATGAGGATGAGGATGAAGGATGATGATGAGGATGAAGGATGATGATGATGATGAGGATGAGGATGAAGGATGAGGATGAGGGATGAGGAAGTGTATAAGAATGAGGATGAGGATAAGGATGAAGGACAATCATGATGATGATGAGAATGAGGATGAGGACAAAGATGAAGATGTAGAACGGGAACAAAGATGAAGGACGATGATGAGGATGAGGATGAGGACAAGGATGAAGATGAAGATGTGGATAAAGATGAGGATGATGAGGATAATGATGAGGATGAGGAAGGCCCGTTCCTGGGGAGGGGCAATCAAGGACAAGGAGCCCTCATCCCTCATCCCTCATCCCCAGGCCTGGCACAACTTCAAAGGCTTTTTTTGGGATAAATGAGCCAAAAAAAGGAACGGGCCATGAATAATTGAGAGCCCCGGCCCTGCTCCCGTCTGACCCCAAAAAGAAACGACCCCAAAACCCTCCTGTGGGGTTTGGGACAGGGAGGGGACACGGAACGGGGACAATTCACGTTTTTTTTGAGATTTTTATTGAGGTTTTGTTTGTTTGTTTTGTTTGTTTGCTTGTTTTGGGTTTTTTTTGAATTTTTTTTTTTTTTTTTTTTTTTGCTAGGTTGGGGTTTTTTTGTGGGTTTGGGGGTTTTTAGGGTTTTTTTTGATTTTTTGGTTTGTTTGTGGGGTTTTTTTTTGTGGGTTTGTTTTTGGACTTTTTAGGGTTTTTTTGAGGTTTTTTTGGTGGGTTTGGTTTTTTGTTTGTGGAAATTTTTAGGGGTTTTTTAGGTTTTTTGAGGGGGGTTTTTTGTGGGAGATTTTTCGGTGGGTTTTTTGTTATGTTTTGGGGTTTTTTAGCGGTTTTTGAGAATTTTTTTTTATTTTTTTTCTTTGTGGGTTTTTTTGTTTGTGTTTTTGGTTTTTTTTTTTGTTTTGGTTTTTTTTTTTGTTTTTTTTGTTTTTTTGTTTTTTTGGTTTTTTTTTTTTAGGTTTTTTGGGTTTGTTTGTTTGTGGGGTCTTTTTTGTGTGGGTTTTTAGGGGTTTTTTTGAGATTTTTTTTTCCCCCATTTCGTATTGGCTCCAGCGGCGCTGGTGGCACTGGGAATGTCTGAGTGACACTTCCCGTCCCCGTGTGCATCCCACAAAAACCCCAAATCACCCCAAATCTGCTCCTGGGCAGAGTTTGGTGCCCCCAGGTTTGGGTTTCCTTCCACGGGGATTAAATGTTCCTCTGGATCTTGTGGGATCTGTGGGATCTGTGGGATTTGTGGGATTTGTGGGATCTGTGGGATCTGTGGGATCCTGTGGGATCTGTGGGATCTGTGGGATCTGTGGGATCCTGTGGGATCTGTGGGATCTGTGGGATCTGTCCTGGGACACCCCAGAGCCCCAGGGGAGGGATCTGCCCCAGGGGATGTGGGATCGATGTGGGGTTTGGGATGTTGGATGTGGGATGGATCCATGGGATGTGGGATGGGATATGGGATTTGGGATTTGGGATGTGGGATGTTGGATATAAGATTTGGGATGAGGGATGGGATATGGGATTTGGGATGTTGGATATAAGATTTGGGATTTGGGATGCGGGATGTTGGACGTTGGATGTGGCATGGCCCCATGGGGTGTGGGATGGCCCCATGGGATATAGGGTGGATCCATGGGATGTGGGATGGGATATGGGATGTGGGATATAAGGTTTGGGATTTGGGGTTTGAGATTTGGGATGTAGGATTTGAGGTTTGGGATGGGGAATGTGGGATGGATCCATGGGATTGATCCATGGGGTGTGGGATGGATCCATGGGATATAGGGTGGATCCATGGGATGTGGGATGGGATATGGGATTTGGGATTTGGGATGTGGGATGGTGGGATGGATCCATGGGGTGTGAGACAGCCCCTGGCACGTGTCCCCTGTGTCCTCTGTCCCAGCCCAATGTCCCCAATGTCCCCTGTGTCCCCCGTGTCCCCCCTCATTTCACCCCCATATCCTCCATGTCCCCTCGTGTCCCCCATGCCCCCTCCGTGTCCCCAGTGTCCCCATGTCCCTCGTGTCCCCCGTGTCCCCCATGCCCCCCCCGTGTCCCCTGTGCCCCCTGTGTGTCTCCCCCACTACCCCCATATCCCCCATGCCCCCCCATGTCCCTGGTGCCTCCCATGTCCCCCATGTCCCCCCTGTCCCCCCTCATTCCATCCCCATATCCCTCATGTCCCCCTTGTGTCCCCCATGCCCCTCCTATGTCCCCCATGTCCCCCGTGTACCCCCCATGTCCCTCGTGTCCCCAATGTCCCCCATGTCCCCCCTCATTTCATCCCCATATCCCCCATATGCCCCATATCCCTCATGTCCCCCATGTCCCCAATGTCCCCCATGTCCCCCCTCATTTCATCCCCATATCCCCCGTGTCCCCCTGTGTCCCCTGTGTCCCCATGTCCCCCATGCCCCCCCCCGTGTCCCCGTGTCCCCCCCCCGCGGTGTCTCCCCGGGGACGCGCTGGCCCGGAAAGTCTCCGGTGCCTCTCGCCTTCCCCTAATGGAGCCCCGGGGGCGGCTCCGCGTTAATGGACACGGGGGGGACATGGGGGGACACGGGGGGGACACGGGGGGAGGCCTGACCCTGCCATGACCCCCCCCAGCCCCCTCTGGCTCCCTTCTGATCCTTCCCCCACCCTCTCGACACCCCCTGACACCCCTGAAATCCCTTGGGACCCCCCTGAAGTCCCCCTGGACCCTCTGAGCCAAGGGCTGAGCCCCTCGTGGCTTTGTCCCCTGCCTTGGTGGGTGACACTGGGGGTGTCCCCAAGGTGCTGGGCGCTGCCAGGCAGAGCCTGAGCCCTCTGTCACTGTGTCCCCACTGTGCTGGGTGACACTGGGAGTGTCCCCACTGTGCTGGGTGACAATTGGTGGGTGACATTGCAGGGGTCCCCAAGGCAATGGCACTGCCAGGCAGAGGCTGAGCCCTCTGTCACTGTGTCCCCACTGGGTGGGTGACACTGGGGTGGGTGACACTGCAGGGGTCCCCAAGCCAATGGCGCTGCCAGGCGGAGACTGAGCCCCTGTCACTGTGTCCCCACTGTGGTGGGTGACACTGGGGTGGGTGACACTGCAGGGGTCCCCAAGGCAATGGCGCTGCCAGGCAGAAATTGAGTCACTGTGTCCCCACCTTGGTGGCATCAAGGGCTGAGCCCCTCATGGCTGTGTCCCCACCCTGAGGGGTGACACTGGGGGGGGATCACACTGGGGGATACTGGTGACAGTGACCGGGTCCCCAAGGTAATGGCACTGCCAGGCAGAGGCTGAGCCCCCTGTCACCGTGTCCCCACTGGGTGGGTGACACTGGGGGTGTCCCCAAGGCAATGGCATTACCAGGTAGGGACTGAGCCCCTGTCACTGTGTCCCTACTGCGTGGGTGACACTGGGGGTGTCCTCACTGTGCTGGGTGACAATTGGTGGGTGACAGTGGCCGGATCCCCAAGGCAATGGCATGGCCAGGCAGAAATTGAGTCACTGTGTCCCCACCTTGGTGGCATCAAGGGCTGAGCCCCTCATGGCTGTGTCCCCACCGCGGTGGGTGACACTGGGTGGGTCCCTACTGTGGTGGGTGACACTGGGTGTGTCCCCACAGTGCTGGGCACTGCCAGGCAGAGTCTGAGCCACTGTCACCGTGTCCCCAGCGCTGTCACCGTGTCCCCAGCGCTATTTGTCACCTCTGTCCTTGCTGTCACTGCCCCGGTGCCACCTCTGCCTGTGCCAGGGACCTGCGGGAAGATGTCCGTGTCCCCTTGCCAGCTGTGTCCCTGTCCCCATGCCAGCCGTGTCCCTGTGCCAGCCGTGTCCCCGTGCCAGCCGTGTCCCTGTCCCCGTGTCCCTGTCCCCGTGCCACTCCCACCTGCCCAGGTGCGCTCACACCCCAAATCCTCCCTCTTCCCCCCCAAAAAAAAAACCCCCCACACCTCCTCCTGTGCCACCTCCGGGGGACACATCCCCACCCCGCGCCAGCCCAGGTGACCCCACCGATGTCCCCAAAGCTCCCGGGGACGGCTCCTCCCTCCCCTCCCTCCCCTCCCTCCCCTCCGTCCCCTCCCCGCGCGCTCCCGCGGGTCCCGCTGTCACCCGGCGACAAGCGACACGCGCCCGCCACCGCCGGCAATCCGCGGATAAAAGGATTTTAAAAACCCCACAACAACAAAAGAAAAAAAAAATAAAATAAAATAAAAATCTGCCTTTAAGAGGCAGAAGGAGCCCTGGGGGTGGGTTGGGTGGGTGGGTTGGGGGGATCAGTCTCCCCCTCCCCGCGCGGATCCATCATGAGCTCATGTGTTTTTCCCATTTGTTCCCTTTTGTCGCTCGCTCGGCGCGTTCCCGTCTCTCCGGCTGTTCCCACGCGCAGCCGGGCGCGCTCCCGGGCGCGCTCCCGCCCCCCGCCCGCGCCCACTCCCCGCCGCCACCGCCGGCTCCTCCCGCGGCTCCGACCGGGGGCCTGAAAACCTGCTTCTCCCCGCCAGGAACAAATATAAATAAAAAAAAAGGAAAAGGAGGAGAAGAATTAAAAAAAAAAAAAAAAAAAAAAATTAAAATTAAAAAAAAAAGAAAAGAAAAAAAAAAAAGAGAAGCAACAACAACAAAAAAATTAATTATAAATAAATAAAAAGAGAAGCGACCTCGGCGAGCAGAAATGGGGAATACACCCTCTCAAGGCATGTCACTCTCACTATGTGCATCCATTCTTAAGTAGCAGGTATTTTTTTTTTATTCGTGTGGTTTTTTTGCTTCTCCCCCCCCTTTTATTTTTTTTTTTCCTCCTTTTCTTCCCCCCTTTTCCCCCCCTAAAAACCTTTCCTTTTTTTTTTTTTTTTTTCTCGTCGCCGGGTAAGGGAGGGGGGTAAAAAATTAAATTAAATTAAATTCTGTGCTGGTGGTGGCGGAGTTTTGGTGGCCGCCCGGGCGGGGTTGTGGCGCTCTCGGAGGGGCGTGTGACAATCGCGGGGACTCGGTGACCCCCACCCCTTCTGCTCTCGGTGTTCATTGATTTATTTATTTTTTTTCTGGGGGGTTTTATCGCCGCCCCATTGCGGAGATCGGTGGGAATTTGGGGGGTCTGGGGGCGCTCGGAGAAAGGGGGTTTATTTTATTGTTGTTGTTGTTGTTGTTGTATTTTAATCGGGATTTCTGCTGGAGGGGGGCGCGCCCTGAGCTCTCCGCTACCTGCTGCGTTTCCCTTTTAGTACATTGATTTATTTTTTATTTTCCTCCTCCTCCTCAGCCTCTGCCCAGACACAAAGGCCAGCCCGGGTGGCCCCCGGGGGCGACATTTTTAACATCCTGGCAGCACCAAAAAAAACCCCAAAAAACCAAAAACATCAATAAAAAATTAATTAAAAATTAAATTAAAAAAATCTGGCGCATCCCAGGCTGGGGCGTGGAGAGAGAGAGAGAGAGAGAGAGAGAGGGGGGAGGGAAACTTAAAATAACTCCGGAGGTGGCCGGGGCTGCTCTGGCGGAGCCTGGGCGGGTGTGGAGGGTCCAATCCCCCCCCGATGTCACCGCGGTGTTGTCGCAATGTCGCGGAGAGGTGACAACGACACGGGCTGGGCCAGGGGTCTCTTTGTCTGAGCTCTCCTGGATTTTTTTCCTCTCTTTGTTCTGGAGGTGGCGATGCCCACCCGGCCCAAACCTGCTCCCCACTGCCCGGGAAGTTGGGATGGGATTGATGGGATCCATGGGATGGGATGGGATTGATGGGATGGGATGGATGGGATGGGATGGATGGGATTGATGGGATTGAGATGGGATGGGATGGGATGGGATGGGATGGGATGGGATGGGATGGGATGGGATGGGATGGGATGGGATGAGATGGGATGGAGGGCAGGGCTGGGTGGGATATTGGGATGGAATTCCTCCCTAGGATGGGGGAATGGGATGGGATGGGTTGGGATGGGATGGGATTGATGGGATGGGTTGGGATGGGATGGGATGGATGGGATGAGATGGGATTGATGGGATGGGATTGATGGGATGGGATGGGATTGATGGGATGGGATGGGATAAACCCAGGGCCAGGAATTGGGGTCCCAGGGGAGCTGCGGCCCCTTCCCAGAGTCTGCAGGGAGGTGACAGGAGGGTCACGCCTCCATCAGCCTGGGGACAACCCGCCCCTGGGGTGAGGTTCTTCCCAGAGATCCCAAAATGGGATTTTGGGATGGGCAGCTCCTTGTCCTGGGGGTGCAGATGCTTGAGTGACCCTAAAATGGAATTTTGAGATGGCCCAGCCCTTCATCCTGAGGGTACAGGTGCTTGAGTGACCCTAAAATGGGATTTTGGGATGCCCAGCCCCTCATCCTGAGGGTGCAGGTGATTCAGCCCTTTCCCAGGCCAGTCCCAGAGACCCAAAATGGGATTTTGGGATGGCCAGTCCCTTATCCTTGGGGTGCAGGTGCTTCAGGGTCAGTCACAATGACCCCCAAATGAGATTTTGGGATGCCCAGCCCCTCATCCTGGTGGTGCAGGTGCTTCCCAATCCCTCTGGATGCTCCATGGCTCTGGCAGAGCTTTTTTTTGGGGGGGAAAAAAGGGGCGGGGGGAGCTGTTCCAGGCCCCTCCTGTCCCGCCCCAAACCCATCCGGGTTTTGAGGTGCTGAAACCCCTGGGTTGTTCCAGCCCCAACCACTGGGACTGACCCTCAAGCACCTGCATTCCCAGGATGAGGGGCTGGGCATCCCAAAATCGCATTTTGGGGTCTCTGGGGCTGACCCTGAATCACTGCACTCCCAGGGTGAGGGGCTGGGCATCCCAAAATCGCATTTTGGGGTCTCTGGGGCTGACCCTGAATCACTGCACTCCCAGGGTGAGGGGCCAGGCATCCCAAAATCTGATTTTGGAGTCTCTGGGACTGACCCTGAAACACCTGTACCCCAAGGATGAGGAGCTGAGCATCCCAAAATCCCTTTTTGGGGTCTCTGGGATGGACCCTGAATCACTTGCACCCCCAGGATAAAGGGCTGGGCATCCCAAACGAGGAATTCATTAGTAATGCGTTAATTATCTCCCAGGTTATTATTATCTACCTGGCTGCCCCTGGCAACGCTCAATGCCCCCGGCAGGAGCCACTGGGAGAGACTGGGAGGAACTGGGAGGAACTGGGAGGGACTGGGACCCCTCTGGGGGGCGGCTGAGGAGCCCCCGGCAGTGGCAGGGAGGTGACAGCGTTGGTGGCTTTGTGCAGGAGGAGCTTTGTCCCCTCCCCGGCAGGGTGGGGTTTATTTTTTGGGGGAATTTTTTGGGGTTTATGGGATGGCCTGGTTGGGGTTTGGGGGTGCTGGCGGGACAGGAGAGGGGTGGGGACACCCCTAGGTGGGATGTGGGTGTCACTGCCGGGCTCAGTTTTGGTTCTCCACTCACCAAAACCACGGATTTCAACCCAAAATGGGATTTTTTTCTCCTTTTAAGAAAAGAGGGATTAAAGATCTGAGCTGGGCTGGGGGTGAGCCCCGGGCATGACCCCGATCCGTCCCCCCTGGTGATGGTGACACCGCTGTCCCCTCCCGTTGTCACCTCCCTCTGTCCTTCCCTTCCCTGCCCCGCACCCACCCGGGCCTCGCCTTTTCCTCCTCCCCAAAAAATCCCCAATTCCACCTTTCCCTCGGCTCCGGGAGTGTCACCCACTGTCCCCAGGGCGACAGAGGGGACAGAGCCATCGGGGCAGGCTTTAATTAGAGCCATCGATTGTCACCATCGATCCCCAGGCCATGGCCGCCTCTGTGCCCTGGGGACACTGGGGACGTGACACGTGGGTCCCCAGGGAGGGGACAGGACCAGCCTGGGGACACGTGGGTCCCCATGGCAGCCAGGGTGGCCTTAGGGAGGGGACAGGAACAGCGTGGGGACACTGGGGACATGTGGGTCCCCATGGCAGTCAGGGTGGCCCTGAAGGGGGGACAGGACCAGCCTGGGGACACTGGGGACATGTGGGTCCCCATGGCAGCCAGGGTGGCCCTGAAGGGGGGACAGGACCAGCCTGGGGACACCGGTGACATGTGGGTCCCCATGGCAGCCAGGGTGGCCCTGAAGGGGGGACAGGACCAGCCTGGGGACACCGGTGACATGTGGGTCCCCATGGCAGTCAGGGTGGCCTCGGGGAGGGGACAGGACCAGCCTGGGGACACTGGTGACATGTGGGTCCCCGGGGAGGGGACAGTGCCAGCCTGGCGTGTCCCTGCCGGGGGTGACAGGGCGTGGGAGTGATCCTGAGCTGGGAAGGGTTTGGAGAGGCTGAGGGAATGTTGGGAATGTTGATCCTGGAGAAAAAAATGGGATCAGAGAGGGAATTCTGAGGTCCCTGAGAGGAGGGGACAGGAGGGGACATCAGGCTCTGATCCCAGAGGACTGGGAAAGGTTTGGAGCTCCTGGAGCAGCTGAGGGAGTGGGAATGCTGATCCTGGAGGAAAGAGGGATCAGGAGGGACCTTCTGGATCTGTCCAGGAGGGGACAGGAGGGGACAGGAGGGGACAGGAGGGGACATCAGGCTCTGATCCCAAGGGACAGGAGGAGAGGGAACAACCTCAGGCTGCACCAGGGCAGGGTCAGGTTGGACACCAGCAGGAATTTCCTCCTGGAAAGGGCGGCCAGGCCTGGGCAGGAAGTTCCCAGCCCTGGAGGTGGCCGAGGTGACACTCGGTGCCCTGGGCTGGTGACAAGGAGGGAGCACAGGTTGGACTTGGTGACCCTGGAGAGCTTTTCCAGCCTGGCCCATCCCAGATTTCTCCAGAGTGCCACCGAGGTCAGACTGGGATATTGGGATTCCAGGGGGGCTGGGGAGGGAAGGAGCTCCAGGGATGGGCAGAGTGGGATTTGGGGACCCAAACCGGGAATTTGGGGAGCTGTGCTGGGAGCAGGGTGGGGCCTTGATGTGGTCCCGGCTTTGGGACAAGTTTTCCAATGTTTTTCTCTGTTCCCAGTGCTGGGATCATCCCAAATCCTGGGATAAAGTCCCAAATACTGGGATAAAGTCCCAAATGCTGGGATAAAGTCCCAAATGCTGGGATAAAGTCCCAAATACTGGGGTAATGTCCCAAATGCTGGGGTAATGTCCCAAGTGCTCGACTAAAGTCCCAAATGCTGGGATAATGTTCCCAGTCTTGGGATAATGTTCCATATGCTGGGATAAAGTCCCAAATGCTGAAATAAAGTCCTAAATACTGGGATAAAATCCCCAGTGCTGGAATAATGTCCCAAGTACTCGAAAAAAGTCCCAAATACTGAGATAATGTCCCAAATTCTGGGATAACATTCCCAGTGCTGGGATAAATCACAAATACTGCAATAATGTCCTCAGTGTTGGGATAATGTCCCAAAAGCTGGGATAATGTCCCCAGTGCTGGGGCAATGTCCCATCCTGGCCTGGGGGTGGTGTCCCCATGCAGGAGCAGCATCCCTGTTTTCCCACCACTGGGAATTCAGACTCCAGCCCTTGGTTTGGGGGTGCTGGACCTCTGAGGGGGGCTCAGCACCCGAATTCCTGGTGGGATGTGCTCGGGAGGGGCAGTGGGGGGGATCAGAGGGTCAGAGGGGGCACCGAGCCCCTGTTTGGGACAGTCTGAGACTCCTCCAGCCATGGCTTTTCCCTTCTCTGGCTCCTTCCCTGCAGCTGTGGCCGAGTCTGGGAACTCTCCTTGGCCTCTTTGTTATTTATTCTTTATTGTCTTTATTAGTTGGTATTTATTCTCTTTACTACTTGGTATTTATTCTCTTTATTATTTATTGTCGTGGTTTGTGACTCGCCCCAAGGTGGGAAATGGAGCAATGGGGGTCCTGCTCAGGTGGGGTTTGGGATGAGAGGACCCCACATTTGGGATGAGAGGATCCCACGTTTGGGATGAGAGGATCCCACAGGGTTGGGATGAGAGGATCTCCCATGGTTGGAATAACAGGATCTCCCATGGTTGGGACGAGAGGATCCCACATTTGAGATTAAAGGATCCCACATTTGGGATGAGAGCATCTCCCATGGTTGGAATAACAGGATCTCCCATGGTTGCATCAGAGGATCCCACAGGGTTGGGATGAGAAGATCCTACAGTGTTTGGATTAGAAGATCCCACAGGGTTGAGATGAGAAGATCCTACAGTGTTTGGATTAGAAGATCCCACAGGGTTGGGATGAGAAGATCCTACAGTGTTTGGATTAGAAGATCCCACAGAATTGGGACGAGAGGATCCCATGGCTGGGATGAGAGGATCCCACATTGGGGATGAGAGGATCCCATGGTTGAGATAATGGGATCTCCCATGGTTGGGACAAGAGGATCCCACAGGGTTGGGACAAGAAGATCCCACAGGGTTGAGATGAGAAGATCCTACAGTGTTTGAATGAGAATATCCCACAGGTTTGGGGTGAGAGGATCCCATGGCTGGGATGAGAGGATCCCACATTTGGAATAAGAGGATCCCATGGTTGAGATAATGGGATCTCCCATGGCTGGGACGAGAGGGTTGGGATGAGAGGATTCTCCATGTCTCTGCACCCCAAACCCTCCCACAATCCCAAAATCCCTCCAAACTCCAGCTCCAACATCCCCAGGACAAACACTCAAGTCCATTTCCCTGAACCTCACAAGATCCTTTCACCCCAAATCCCAAAAACTGTGACTCTGAACCCCTGAACCAACATCTCCATCCCCTCCCAGCCCTGGGGGACACCCCAAATCCATCCCCAGAGCTGTTTTCCCTCCCTGCCCTCCCTCCCCGTGCCGGCTGCAGGTGCTCGGGGCCTCGAGGGCTCTCCAGGCTCAGCCCTCCCTCATTTGCAGCTCAGGGACAATGAAACTTTTGCCGTCAGCTGGTTTTTATTTTATCCCTCCCCTCCCTCCCTCCCTCCCCTGCTCGCTTTCCACTTTCAGAATCCGCGCAAATTATGAGGTTTAGGGGGAAAAAAAATTAAATTTTTTTCAAAAAAAAATTTTTTTTTGAAAGATTCATCTCCAGCAGATTGTGGAGAGGGTGGGAGGGAAAGGAAGGGAAGGGAAGGGGAAGGGAAAGGGAGGGGGGACAAAAACATTTGGGGGTTGTTTGTGTTGTTCTCCCTCTGCTGAAATGTTCTGATTGCGGAGGCAGAGGAGGAGCTGGGTGAGACGGGAACGGGGAAAAGGATGGGAGATGTGGGAGCTGAATCCCAGCTCTGAATCCCTGAATTCCAGCTCCAGACTGGGATTTGTGGGAGCTGAATCCCAGCTCTGAATCCCTGAATTCCAGCTCCAGACTGGGAATTGTGGGAGCTGAATCCCAGCTCCAAACTGGGAGCCAGCGTTCCAGGATTGGGAAAAGGGCTCAGGAAGAGGCTTCTCTCCCCATTCCCACCTCATCATTCCCTGGATTTTCCCCCATCCCGACCCCATTATTCCATGTTTTTCCCCCATTCCTGACCCCATTTTCCCCTGGATTCTCCCCCTGGTGACTCCAGGACATCTTTAGGGTTTGGACCTTGGGAAAGGAGACCGGGAAAAGGGAGTGGGGAGAGGATCTGGATCCAGGTCCTGTCAGGGTGTGTCACTGTCCCCAGGTCCTGTCAGGGTGTGGTGATGTCCCCAGGTCCTGTCAGGTGTGTCACTGTCCCCAGGTCCTGTCAGGTGTGGCAATGTCCCCAGGTCCTGTCAGGTGTGGTGTGTCACTGTCCCAAGGTCCTGTCAGGTGTGGCGTGTCCCCAGGTCCTGTCAGGTGTGGTGTGTCACTGTCCCCAGGTCCTGTCAGGTGTGGCAATGTCCCCAGGTCCTGTCAGGTGTGGTGTGTCACTGTCCCCAGGTCCTGTCAGGTGTGGCAGAGTCCCCAGGTCCTGTCAGGTGTGTCACTGTCCCCAGGTCCTGTCAGGGTGTGACAATGTCCCCAGGTCCTGTCAGGTGTGGCGTGTCCCCAGGTCCTGTCAGGGTGTGTCACTGTCCCCAGGTCCTGTCAGGTGTGGCAGTCCCCAGGTCCTGTCAGGTGTGTCACTGTCCCCAGGTCCTGTCAGGGTGTGACAATGTCCCCAGGTCCTGTCAGGTGTGTCACTGTCCCCAGGTCCTGTCAGGTGTGGCGTGTCCCCAGGTCCTGTCAGATGTGGCAGAGTCCCCAGGTCCTGTCAGGGTGTGACAATGTCCCCAGGTCCTGTCAGGGAGGGTGTGTCACTGTGCCCAGGTCCTGTCAGGTGTGGCAATGTCCCCAGGTCCTGTCAGGTGTGGCGTGTCCCCAGGTCCTGTCAGGGTGTGGTGATGTCCCCAGGTCCTGTCAGGTGTGGCGATGTCCCCAGGTCCTGTCAGGTGTGGTGTGTCACTGTCCCCAGGTCCTGTCAGGTGTGGCAGTCCCCAGGTCCTGTCAGGTGTGGCGTGTCCCCAGGTCCTGTCAGGTGTGGCAGAGTCCCCAGGTCCTGTCAGGTGTGTCACTGTCCCCAGGTCCTGTCAGGGTGGGTCACTGTGCCCAGGTCCTGTCAGGTGTGGTGTGTCCCCAGGTCCTGTCAGGTGTGGTGTGTCACTGTGCCCAGGTCCTGTCAGGTGTGGCAGTCCCCAGGTCCTGTCAGGTGTGTCACTGTCCCCAGGTCCTGTCAGGTGTGGCAGTGTCCCCAGGTCCTGTCAGGGTGTGATGATGTCCCCAGGTCCTGTCAGGGTGTGGTGCTGTCCCCAGGTCCTGTCAGGTGTGGTGTGTCCCCAGGTCCTGTCAGGTGTGTCACTGTCCCCAGGTCCTGTCAGGTGTGGCAGTGTCCCCAGGTCCTGTCAGGGTGTGATGATGTCCCCAGGTCCTGTCAGGGTGTGGTGCTGTCCCCAGGTCCTGTCAGGTGTGGTGTGTCCCCAGGTCCTGTCAGGTGTGTCACTGTCCCCAGGTCCTGTCAGGGTGTGGTGCTGTCCCCAGGTCCTGTCAGGGTGTGGTGCTGTCCCCAGGTCCTGTCAGGTGTGGCGATGTCCCCAGGTCCTGTCAGGGTGTGGTGCTGTCCCCAGGTCCTGTCAGGGTGTGACAATGTCCCCAGGTCCTGTCAGGTGTGTCACTGTCCCCAGGTCCTGTCAGGGTGTGGTGCTGTCCCCAGGTCCTGTCAGGGTGTAGCGATGGCTCCAGGTCCTGTCAGGTGTGGTGATGTCTCCAGGTCCCCTCCTCCTCTCCCAAATCCATCCCCTTGTCCCTTTCGTCCCCCCCATCCTCCCCCTCCAGGGCCTCGGGTGGGCTCCGGGCTGGGGGATTCCAGATCCCAAAAAATTCCCTTTTCCTGCAGAATCCCGGGAATCATCTCAGGGCAGGTGGATTCTCCACGGGATTCACATTCCCGGATTTTGAGGGAATTTTTGGCCGCCCCATCCCGGCCGAGATAACTCCGGAGGGTGAAAATCGGGAGCTTTTCCTGGGTTTTGTCTCCCTTCCGTCCAAATTTTGGGAATCTCGGGTGTTCCCAGGGCAGGTCCTGGGATTTGGGGCTGGGAGCAAAGCCTGGGAATTCATGGTTCCAACTGGGAATTCATGATTCCAACTGGGAATTCATGGTTCCAACTGGGAATTCATTATTCCAACTGGGAATTCATGATTCCAGCTGGGAATTCATGATTCTGACTGGGAATTTACGGTTCCAACTGGGAATTCATGGTTCCAATTGGGAACTCATGATTCCAACTGGGAATTCATGGTTCCAGCTGGGAATTCATGATTCCAACTGGGAATTCATAGTTCCAGCCAGAAATTCATTATTCCAACTGGGAATTCGTGATTCCAACTGGGAATTCATTATTTTGACTGGGAATTCATGGTTCTGACTGGGAATTCATGGTTCCAACTGGGAATTCATAGTTCCAGCCAGGAATTCAGGATTCCAACTGGGAATTCATGGTTCCAACTGGGAATTCATTATTCCAACTGAGAATTCACAGTTCCAACAGGGAATTTATGGTTCCAACTGGGAATTCACGATTCCAGCTGGGAATCCAAACTGGGAACACCCTTGACCTTTCCCCTTCCCTCCAAATTCCCAAGGCGGGCTCGGACAGCTCCGCTCTCCCCGGAAAACCCAAAAGGAGCCACCTTTGTCCTCCTCTTTTCTCCTTTTTCCCGGCTAAAATTCCCAAATTTTCCCCTCTCAGGTGTCACGGGAGACAAAGGAGATTCCCGCAGGTTCCTCTGGCACGTTACAAAATGCGGCATAAATAATTCAGGTTCCTCCGCAATTATCAAAACAAAGGAATAAAGCGAATTTCCCGAGGATTTTCCGCTCACATTCCATGGCTTTTATCCTCTTTTTTTTTTTTCGTTTGTTTCCCTGCCTTTTTAAATTTTTTTTTTTTTTTTTTTTTGATGATTTGCTCGTGCCGGGCGTGAAATTTGTTCCCGGATTTGGGATCCGTGGGCCGGGAGCCGCCAAAATCCCATTTTTTTTAGAGGTGGAACCACCCCAAAAATCCAGGGGAAAAGGATGAAAGGGCTCGGATTGGGGTTTTTTAAAAATCCATTCCAAGGATTCAGCGACGCTCCAGGGAATGCCGAGTCCTCTGGGAGGGTTTTGGGGTGAAGGAAAGGTCATGGGATTTTTGTGGGGTTTGAGTTGCTTCTCACCCTGTCCTGCTCATCCCAAAACCCTAAAAATGAAGGATCAGAGCAGCTCTGGGATGTTTTGTAGGATCAGGGAATGTTTTGGGATCAGCAGACTGGGAATGGGGTTTTCCAGGTCTGGATCCATGGGGTAGGAGGGGCTGTGAATCCTCTTTTCCCTCCCCCAGTTCCCCAATATCCATCATGGGATCCCAGACCTCATGGGAATGAGGTCTGACCACAAAACTGGGCGTGGGAATGGGATTTTTGGGATTTGGGGCCGGCAGGATGAGTGGGATGCTCCCACTCTCGATCCATGGGATAGGAGGGGATGTGAATCCCCTTTTCCCTCCCCAAATTCCCCCATATCCATTATGGGATCGTGGTTGTTCACAGGGGCAGTGCCAGGGAATGGGGTCAGACCCCAAAACTGGGTTGTGAATGGGATTTTGGGATTTGGGGCCGGAAGGATGAGTGGGATGCTCCCAGTCTGGATCCATGGGATAGGAGGGGATGTGAATCCCCTTTTCCCTCCCCAAATTCCCCCATATCCATTATGGGATCGTGGTGGCTCACAGGGATCAGGGCAGTGCCAGGGAATGGGGTCAGACCCCAAAACAGGGTGTGGGAATGGGATTTTTGGGGTTTGGGGCCAGCAGGACACCAAGCCCATGCAGCTTCACTTTAGGGTAAAAAGATCCTTTCTCCAGAAAAAAAAAAAAAAACCACAAAATTCCATGATTTTTATCTTTCCATGCCCTTGACTCTTCCCAATAAAAACCCTCCCGGACCTGAGCCCTGGGACCCCACAGGTATGGGGTGGGATCTTTTGGGGTCAGTTTGCAGCCTGGTTTGGGACATTTCTCTTCCTGTTATGGGACATTTCTCTCCCTGTTTTGGGACATTTCTCTCCCTGTTTTGGGACATTTTTCTCCCTATTTCGGGATATTTCTCTCTCTATTTTGGGATATTTCTCTCCTTATTTCAGGATATTCTTCTCCCTGTTATAGGATATTCTTCCCCTTGTTTTGGGATATTCCCCTCCCTGTTTTGGGATATTCCTCCCCTTGTTTTGGGGTATTCCTCTCCTTCTTTACGGATGTTCCCATCCCTGTTTTGGGATATTCTCCTCCTTCCTTTGGGATATTCCTCTCCTTGTTCTGGGAATTTTTTTCCCCTTTCAGGATATTCTTCCCCTTGTTCTGGGATGTTCCCCTCCCTATTTCGGGATATTCCTCTCCCTGTTTTGGGATATTCCTCTCCTTATTTCGAGATGTGTCTCTCATTTCAGGATATTCTTACCCTTGTTTTGGGATGTTCCCCTCCACATTTTGGGATATTTCTCTCCACAGTTTGGGATATTCCCCTCCTTATTTTGGGATACTCCTCCCCTTGCTTTGGCATATTCTGATCCCTGGTTTGGGATATTCCTGTCTCTGTTTTGTGATGTTCCTCTGCATATTTTGGGATATTTCTCTCCCTGGTTTGGGATTCTCCTCTCCCTATTTCTGGATATTCTTCTCCCTGTTTTGGTATAGTTCTCTCCGTATTTTGGGATATTCCTCTCCCTTTTTTGGGATATTCCCCTCCTTGGTTTAGGATATTTCTCTCCCTATTTTGGGATATTCCTCTCCTTGATTTGGGAAGTTCTCTCCCTTTTTTGGGATATTTCTCTTCCTGGTTTGGGATGTTCCTCTCCCTATTTTGGGATATTCCCCTCCTTGGTTTGGGATATTTCTCTCCCTGGTTTGGGATATTTCTCTCCTTGTTTTGCGATATTTCTCCCCTTATTTTGGGATGTTCCTCTCCCTTTTTTGGGATATTTTGCTTCCTGGTTTGGGATATTTCTCTCCCTATTTCGGGATATTCCTCTCCTTGTTTTGGGATATTTCTCTCCTTGTTTTGGGATATTTCTCCCTTGTTTTGGGATATTCCTCCCCTTGCTTTGGGATATTTCTCCCCTTGTTTTGTGATATTCCCAGCCCCATATCCATGGGATCCATTGGGATTTTCCCTCTTTCCTCCATCCCTCTCCACTTCTCCCCTCCCAGCCCTCTAGTATTTTGGATTTTTCTTTCGCTGCATTTCGCTTGCTCCGCTTCGTTTCTTTCTTTTTGCCCTCCTCCTCCATCTGAATTCCTGGCAAAATAAAATAAAATAAAATAAATAATAATAATAATAATAATGAAAAAAATTCCCATCTGGAATTTCCCGCGGACATTCATCAATCTCCTCCTTTCCTGTCCCTACCCAGGGCTCCATGGAATTGCGGGCGGGAAGAAGCCAGGACTGTGTTCCCTTTGTTTAAAGTCTCCAGGTCAGTAACCCGGGGGTCCAGCACCGTCCTCCCCTTTTTCCCTGATTTTTTTTCCTTTATTTTTTCCATAATTCCATGATTTTCACTCTTTCCCTGCCCCTCTCCCCGAAGCCGGGCCAGGGCAGCACCTGGAACCCGATTTTTGGGATGTTTTTAGGAAGGTCCTGCCCGATTTTGGAATTTTAGGAGGGTCCTGCCTGATTTTCAGGATGTTTTAGAGGCTCTTGCCCAATTTTTGGATATTTTTAGAAGGTTCCTGCCTGGATTTTGGAATTTTAGGAGGGTCCTGCCCAGTTCTGGGATGTTTTAGAGTGTCCTGCCTGGATTTTGGAATTTTAGGGGGTCCTGCCTGGATTTTGGGATGTTTTAGGAGGGTTCTGCCCAATTTTTGGGATGTTTTAGAGGTTTCTGCCCAATTTTGGGGATTTTTTAGGAGGGTTCTGCCCGATTTTGGTATTTTAGGAGGGTCCTACCTGGATTTTGGGATGTTTTAGGAGGGTTCTGCCCAATTTTTGGGATGTTTTAGAGGTTTCTGCCCAATTTTGGGGATTTTTTAGGAGGGTTCTGCCCGATTTTGGTATTTTAGGAGGGTCCTACCTGGATTTTGGGATGTTTTAGAGGGTTCTACTTGGATTCTGTAATTTTAGGAGGGTCCTGCCCAATTTTTGGGATGTTTTAGAGGGTCCTCTCTGATTTTTGGGATGTTTTTGGGAAGGTTCTGCCTGATCTTGGGATGTTTTTGAGAGTCCTGCCTGATTTTGGTTGTCATCCATGGCTGAGGCGTCACTTCCCAAACTTTTGGCGGAGAACATGGTGGATTTGTGGAGTTTCATGATCTTGGAGGATCCTTGGTGATCCTAAAAGGATCCCTGGTGACCCTGGAGAGATTTTGGGTGTTCCTAAAGGGATTCCTGGTGCTCTGAGGGATCCCTGGTGTTCCCAAAAGGATCCTGAGTGTTTCTCTTTTTTTTGGGTTTTATTTTTTGTGATTTAAAAAAAAAGTTGTAATTATTTTTGGGATTCAGTGGCAATGGTCCTTTGGGATTCAATGGTGACATTTTTGGGATTGAATTGCAATGGTTCTTTGGAAATCAATTGTGATTTTTTTAGGATTCAGTGGTGACTTTTTGGGATTCAATGATGATGCTCCTGTGGGATTCACTGGTGATGAGATTTCGGGATTCAGTGGTGACTTTTTGAGGGGATTCAGTGGTGATGTTTCTTTGGGATTTAATGATGATTTTTTTTGGAATCCAGTGGTGATGGGTTTTTGGGATTCAATGGTGGCAGTATTTTGGGATTCAGTGGTGACTTTTTGGGATTCAATGGCTACTCTTTTGGGATTCAACTGTGATTTTTTGGGGGACAACAATGGTTCTTTGGGATACAACGATGATGTTTTCTTGGAATTCAGTGGCAATGGTTCTTTGGGATTCACTGGTGACTATTTTAGGATTCAATGGTGATATTTCTTTGGGATTCAATGGCGACAGCATTTTGGAATTCAGTGGTGATGGGTTTTTGGGATTCAATGGTGACTTTTTGGGATTCAATGGTGACTTTTTGGGATTCAATGGTGATGGTTTTTAGGGATTCAGTGGTGACAGTATTTGAGGATTCAGTGGTGACTTTTATGGGATTCAATGGTGATGTTTTCTTGGGATTCAATGGTGACATTTTTGGGATTGAATTGCAATGGTTCTTTGGGATTCAGTAGTGACTTTTTGGGATTCAATGATGATGCTCCTGTGGGATTCAGTGGTGATGAGATTTCGGGATTCAGTGGTGACTTTTTTGGGGGGATTCAATAGTGATGTTTCTTTGGGATTCAATAGTGATTTTTTTTTTTGAAATTCAGTGGCAATGGTTCTTTGGGATTCACTGGTGACTGTTTTAGGATTCAATGGTGATATTTCTTTGGGATTCAATGGTGACAGCATTTTGGGATTCAGTGGTGATGGGTTTTGGGGATTCAATGGTGATGTTTCTTGGGGATTCAATGGTGACGGTTTTTAGGGATTCAATGGTGACAGTATTTGGGGATTCAGTGGTGACTTTTTGGGATTCGATGGTGATGGTTCTTTGGGATTCAACAGTGACTTTTTTGGGATTGAATTGCAATGGTTCTTTGGAAATCAATGGTGATTTTTTGGGATTCAATGATGATGCTCCTTTGGGATTTAGTGGCGATGGGTTTTTGGGATTCAATGGTGGCAGTATTTTGGGATTCAGTGGTGACTTTTTGGGATTCAATGGCTACTTTTTTTGGGATTCAACGATGGTTTTTAGGGGGATTGAGTGATGATGGTTCTTTGGGATATAACAATGATGTTTTCTTGGAATTCAGTGGCAATGGTTCTTTAGGATTCAATGGCGACAGCATTTTGGAATTCAGTGCTGATGGGTTTTTGGGATTCAATGGTGACTTTTTGGGATTCAATGGTAACGTTTCTTTGGGATTCAGTGGTGACAGTATTTGGGGATTCAGTGGTGACTTTTGTGAGATTCAATGGTGATGTTTTCTTGGGATTCAGTGGTGACTGTTTTGGGATTCAGCAGTGATGTTTCTTTGGGATTCAACGGTGATGTTTCTTTGGAATTCAGTGGTGACTGTTTTGGGATTCAATGATGATTCTCTGGGACTCGGTGATGACGTTTTTTGGGGATTCAATGGTGACGTTTCTTTGGGATTCAGTGGTGATGGGATTTTGGGATTCAGTGGCGACTTTTTGGGGGGATTCAATAGTGATGTTTCTTTGGGATTCAATAGTGATTTTTTTTGGAATTCAGTGGTGATGGGTTTTTGGGATTCAATGGTGGCAGTATTTTGGGATTCAGTGGTGACTTTTTGGGATTCAATGGCTACTTTTTTTGGGATTCAACAATGGTTTTTAGGGGGATTGAGTGATGATGGTTCTTTGGGATATAACAATGATGTTTTCTTGGAATTCAGTGGCAATGGTTCTTAGGGATTCAATGGTGACAGCATTTTGGAATTCAGTGGCAATGGGTCTTGAGATTCAGTGGTGATGGTTCTTTGGGATTCAATGGTGATTTTTTTTGGAATTCAGTGGCAATGGGTTTTTGGGATTCAGTGGTAACTGTTTTGGGATTCAATGGTGACAGTATTTGGGGATTCAGTGGTGACTTTTGTGGGATTCAATGGTGATGTTTTCTTGGGATTCAGTGGTGACTGTTTTGGGATTCAATGATGATTCTCTGGGACTCAGTGGTGATTTTTTTTGGGATTCAATGGTGACGTTTCTTTGGGATTCAATGGTGATGGGATTTTGGGATTCAGTGACAATGGAGTTTTGAGATTCAATAGTGATGCTTCTTTGGGATTCAATGGTGACTTTTTTGGGATTCAGCAGTGATGATCCTTTGGGATCCAGCAGTTGAATGGATCAGGCAGCTCCTGGATGTGTCAAACCCAGCACAGCAAGCACAGCAGAGGGCTGGCTGTAGGATTTGTAGGATTTGTGGGATTTGGGGAATCTTTTCCAACCAACAAATCCCCTCCTGACCCCTTTCCCCCCCCCCAGCTCCAAACCAGGGCCCACAAACCCTCTGTGGCATCTCCTGAGCGCCAGGGTGACATCCCAAAGGACGTTTCTGTGGGATCAGGGGCCGGAATGACGGAAAAAAATCCCCTTTTCCCGACCCTTTGGAACACTTTTCCTGCCTCCTGTCTGCTCCTCCCGCCTCCGTCTGGGGGGATGAAAGCGCCTGGCGGAGGTGACAGCGCCGGCGAGGCCACCGCTAATGGGGACATTAATGAGTTTTGTCTCCCTGCTCCAAAGCTCCTCCTGACCCTTCCCAAAGGTCGGGAACACCCGGAGCCACTTTCATCCCAATGTTCCGGCCGGGAAAAACGCCGGAGATTGTGGAGGTGGCTTTTGTCCCCAAATGTCCTCGAGTTTTGTCACCGAAGTGCCGCTGTGAGGTGGCTGGGACGTGTTGGAGGAGCTGAGGGGGAAAGAGGGAGAGTCTGGGATGGGATGAGCCGGGAATTCTGTGTGGGAAGGATGGGAATGGTCGCGGGTGGCCAGGGGAAGGGGTGGTGGCTCTGCCAGAGCAGGGGACAGGTGGCACAGGGACAGGGGCAGGGTTGTCCCCAAACCTATGGGATAGAGGAAAGTGTCCCCGTGCCACAGGGACAGGGAAAGAGTTGTCCCCAACCCCATGGGACAGGGGAAAGTGTCCGAATCCCAGTAGGACAGGAAAATGTTCCCATCCCAGGGTGGGGGGACAGGGAAAGGGTTGTCCCCATCCCAGTGGGAAACCAGAAAGTGTCCCCATCCCATAGAGACAGGTGTCCCCAACCCCATGGGACAAGGGAAGGGTTGTCCCCATCCCACGGGGACAGGGGCAGGGCTGTCCCCAACCCCATGGGACAAGGGAAAGGGTCCTCATTGCCCAGTGGGACATGGAAAGGGTGGTCCCCATCCTACAGGGACAGGGAAAAGTGTCCCCAACCCCATGGGACAGGGGAAAGTGTTCCCATCCCAGGGGGACATGGAAGGCTTGTCCCAATCCCAGTGGAAAAGGGGAAAGAGTCCCACAGGGATGGGGGCAGGGTTATCCCCATCCCATGGGACAGGGAAAGGGTTGTCCCCAAACGCTCTGGGACACGGGAAAGAGTTGTCCCCATTGCCCTGTGACAGGGGAAAGATTGTCCTCATTGTCCTGGGAGAAAGGAAAGTGTTGTCCCCAACCCTGTGGGATAGAGGAAGTTTGTCCCCATCATGGAGACAGGGGAATGTTCCCACTGGGAAACATCCCCAACCTTGTGGGACAGGGAAATGTCCCCATCCCAGTGGGACAGGGAAACGTCCCCAACCCCATGGGACAGGGAAATGTCCCCAACCCAGTGGGACAGGGAAATATCCCCATCGTGTGGGACAGAGAAATGTCCCCATCTCAGTGGGACAGGGAAATGTCCCCAACCCAGTGGGACAGGTGAATGTCCCCATTGTGTGGGACAGAGAATGTCCCCAGCCCAGTGGGACAGAGAAATGGCCCATTGTGTGGAACAGGGGAATTGTCCCAAACCCTGTGGGACAGGGGAATGTCCCCATCCCAGTAGGACAGGGAAATGTCCCCAACCCAGTGGGACAGGGAAATATCACCATCGTGTGGGACAGAGAAATGTCCCCATCTCAGTGGGACAGGGAAATGTCCCCAACCCAGTGGGACAGGTGAATGTCCCCATCATGTGGAACAGGGAATTGTCCCCAAGGCCCGGTCCCCCCTCCCCTGTCCCCTGTCCCCGTTCTGTCCCTTTCCCAGGGCCCTGCAGGGTCACTCCCGCAGCCGGAGCTTCTCCACAGCCCCGCGTTCCCAGCGCCGCCGTTCGCTTTTAATTACAGCAATCGCAATTAGCACAATTATGGCTCCTCCCGCCGCAGGCAGCTGCATCCCCCTCCTGTAAAATCGGGGAACAAGCAGTGGTGGCCTCACCCTCCTCATCATCATCATCCTCATTCTCCTTCTCCTTCTCCTCCTCACCCTCCTCATGCTCATCATCTTGGTCATGCTCCTCCTCATCCTCCTCCTCATCATCCTCATCCTGCTTCTCCTTGTCCTCATTTTCAATCCTCCTCATTACCCTTATCCTGCTTCTCCTCCTCACCCTCCTCATCCTTATCCTTATCTTCATCCTCCTCATCCTCCTCATCTCTGCATTCTGGTCGTGCTCCTCCTCATCCTCCTCATCATCCTCATCCTGGTCATGCTCGTCCTCATGCTCCTCCTTATCATCCTCATCCTGCTTCTCCTTGTCCTCACTCTCAATCCTCCTCATTACCCTTATCCTGCTTCTCCTCCTCCTCCTCATCATCCTTATCCTCATCTTCATCTTCCTCATCCTGCTCACCCTCCTCATCCTCCTCGTCCTGGTCATGCTCCTCCTCATCACCTTCATCATCCTCATCATCCTCATCCTTCTCTTCCTCCTCATCCTCGTCCTCCTCTTCCTCCTCCTCTTCTTCATCCTCGTCCTCTTCCTCCTCCTCCTCCTCATTCTCCTCCTCCTCACTCTTATCCTTCTTCTCTCCGTCTTCCTCATCCTGCTCATCCTCATCCTCATCATCCTCATCCTGCTTCTCCTCATCCTCCTCCTCCTCCTCCTCCCTGGATCTCTCTGCTCTCCCCAGCCCCTCTCTGCCTCCTGGTTTCCCCGTATCCAGCCCACACCCCCAGACCCTTCCTGGTGGCAATTTTGGATCCACGAGCCATCCATGGGCAGTGCAATCCCCGGGGGTGGAAATTCCCCAGGATCAGCGTCCTGGAGCCTTGGGGACCCACGCGGTGTCGGAGCCATTTTTCCATCCCCAGGTAGAACAGGATGAGGCCGGCGCTCCTCCCGCGGCATGAGCAGCTGTCCGGGGGCCGGGGCAGCGCCGAGAGAGCCCCAAAATAGAGCCGGGAGCGGGGGGAGAGGAGAGGAGGAGAGGAGGAGAGGATGAGGCCCCGGCTCCCCGCGGGGCACCGGCAGCTCCTGCCAGAGCCGCCTGACGGCATCGTCAGAGCTGTACCTATAATTACTGCACCTATAATTACCGTCTGATTTGTGCCGCAATTAGAGCGCCAGCAGAGGAGTTGGAGCAGACGGGAGCGGCCTTGGCTGCCTGCGAGAGCTTTCAGCCATTCCTGGTTCCCTCCAGCCATTCCCAGTGCCTTCTAGACATTCCCAGTGCCTTCTAGACATTCCCAGTGCCTTCCAGACATTCCTGGTTCCAGCCATCCCTTCCCAGTGCCTTCCATCCCTTCCCAGTGCCTTCCAGACATTCCCGGTGCCTTCCAAACATTCCTGGTGCCCTTCATCCCTTCCCGGTGCCTTTCAGACATTCCCAGTGCCTTCCAGCCATTCCTGGTTCCAGCCATCCCCTCCCAGTGCCTTCCATCCCTTCCCAATGCCTTCCAGACTTTCCCAGTGCCTTCCATCCCTTCCCAGTGCCTTCTAGACATTCCCAGTGCCTTCCAAACATTCCTGGTGCCCTCCAGCCCTTCCTTGTGCCTTCCAAATATTCCTGGTGCCTTCCAGCCCTTCCTGGTCCCTTCCAAACATTCCTGGAGTCTTCCATTCCCTCCTGGTGCCCTCCAGTTCCTCCTGGAACCTTCCAGCACTTCCTGGTCTCTTCCAGCCCTTTCTGGTGCCTTCCAAACCTTCCTGGTGCCTTCCAAACATTCCTGGTGTCTTCCAACCATTCCTGGTGCCTTCCAAACATTCCTGGTGCCCTCCAGCCCCTTATAATGCCTTCCAGCATTTCCTGGTCCCTTCCATCCCCTCCTGGAGCTTTCCAGCCCTTCCCGGTCTCTTCCAGCCTTCCAGCCCTTCCCGGAGCCTTCCATCCCCTCCTGGTGCTTTCTCCCAGTCCCTTCCAGCACTTCCCGGTCTCTTCCAGCCCCTCCTGGTGCCCTCCAGCCCTTCCCGGAGCCTTGCAACCCTTCCTGGTGCCTTCCAAACATTTCTGGTGCCCTCCAGCACTTCTTGGAACTTTCCATCCCTTCCCAGAGGTTTCCATCTCCTCCTGGTGCCACCTTCTGGTCCCTTCCAGCACTTCTCCATCTCTTCCAGCCTTGTCTGGAGCCTTCCAGACATTCCTGGAGCCTTCCAGCTCCTCCTGGTGCTTTCTCCCAGTCCCTTCCAGCAGTTCCCGGTCTCTTCCAGCCCCTCCTGGTGCCCTCCAGCCCTTTCTGGAACCTTCCAAACATTCCTGGTGCCTTCCAGCCCTTCCCGGAGCCTTGCAACCCTTCCTGGTGCCTTCCAAACATTTCTGGTGCCTTCCAGCACTTCCTGGAACTTTCCATCCCTTCCCAGAGGTTTCCATCTCCTCCTGGTGCCACCTTCTGGTCCCTTCCAGCACTTCCCAGTGCCCTCCAGCCCCTTCTGGAGCCTCCCAGACCTTCCCAGTCTCTTCCAGCCCCTCCTGGTGCCCTCAAGCCTCTCCTGGAGCCTCCCAGACCTTCCCAGTGTCTTCCATCCCCTCTTGGTGTCTTTCATCTCCCCCAGGTCCCTCCCATCCCATCCCAGCTGTGTCTATCCCTCCTGCACCGCCAGGAGATGGATTTTGGGGGAAATGGGAGATAATGGGGTCGGCCCCACACCCGGGACCTGCAGTGTTGATGTGGAGTGGGGTCCCTGTGGGATCAGGGAATGGGATTTTTCTGGGATCAGGGAATGGTTTGGGATGGAAGGACCTGAAATCCCACCTCCCACCACCCCAGCCCTGTCCAGCCTGGCCTGGGACACTTCCAGGGATCCAGAGGTGCTCTGGGAATTCCATCCCAGCCCTTCTCCACCCTCACAGGCAGGAATTCCATCCCAAAATCCCTTCCCGAGCCCATTTCTCCACCTGTAGAAGAGAAGCAGCGATCCCTGGAGGTGTAAAGGGCTGGAATTTCGGAAGGATTTGGGTTGGAAGGGTTGTCCAAATTCACCCACTCCCACCCCCTGAAGTGGACAGGGGCACCTCCCACCATCCCAAGCCCTGTCCAAATTCCTATTTCACCCATAAAACCCCCAAATCCCTGAGATTTTATCCCATAAAACCCCAAATCCCCCCTCTCAGCGGGGATCCCTCATCCCCACCCTCAGGCCTGAGCTTCCCCACACCCTCCAAACACCCCAAATTATTTCTGATCACAAAATCCTTACACAAAGTCACAAAAATTCCGCAAAAAATTCCCCCAGGAGGGCTGTGAACATCCCTCAACTCCCTCATTTCCTGCTTCCCTCCTATTTTTCCCCCCCAATTCCCTCTTTTTCACCCCCAACCCCAGTTCAAACCACAACTCCCAGCCCCGAGGCGAAGGTTTTAAAGCTTTAATCGGAGCCCGGGGCCCGAAATCCTCAATAAAACCCCACAAAACAACAATGATTCAGAACCTCTCCGCTGCCAAGAGCCGGGCCAGGGCCTCAATTAAGCCATTTGTAAATCGTTAATTTAAGAATTGCTCTCGGATGCCTTTAAAACCCGCTCCCTCCTGCAGGTTTTTCCAGATATAAAGGGAGAAGTCGGGAAATGCCATTTCACCTCTGATTTCGGCACCTTGATTTGAAACCCCGGGGTGGTTTTTGGAGGGAGGGCAGAGGTCCCCAGGTGAGGTGGGACCTGCTGGGAGCTGCCAAAACGCCTGGAAAACATCCAGGATCGCTTCATTTTTAGGCCCTGGAGATGGTTAAAGCCAGAGGAAATTAATGGGGATTTTTTTAAAGCCAGGTGAGGTTTGGTTTTCCTGAAGAATCCCTGGGGTGGGGTTTATCCCACCCTGCAGAGTGTCCCCAGGGACAAGGACAGGCTGGCAGTGTCACAGACAGGAGGTTTGGGCAGTCCTGGGCCTCTCCTGTGGTGTTTTGGGATCTTCTGAACTAAAAAGGGGAAAAAATTTGGGTCTGTCTCATCCCTGGGAGTGTCCAAGGCCAGGCTGGAGCAGCCTGGGACAGTGGGAGATGTTCCTGCCCATGGGAATTAGAGGAGTTTTAGGGTCTCCTCCATCCCAAACCCTCCTGGGATCCTTCCAGCCATCCCAGATCTGTGTGAGGAGAGGATTTCTGCCCTCCAAACCCCCCTGGGATCCTTCCAACCATCCCAGATCTCCATCAGGAGAGGATTTGTGTCCCCAAACCCTCCTGGGATCCTTCCAGCCATCCCAGATCTGTGTGAGGAGAGGATTTGTGCCCCCCAAGCCCCTCTGGGATCCTTCCAACCATCCCAGATCTCCGTGAGGAGGATTTGTATCCCCTGAATTCTCCTAGGATCCTTCCAACCATCCCAGATCTCCATCAGGAGAGGATTTTTGCCCCTCAAACCCTCCTGGGATCCTTCCAACCATCCCAGATCTGTGTGAGGAGGATTTGTGCCCCTCAACCCTCCTGTGATCCTTCCAACCATCCCAAATCTCCATCAGGAGAGGATTTGTGTCCCCAAACCCTCCTGGGATCCGTCCAACCATCCCAGATCTGTGTGAGGAGAGGATTTGTGTCCCCTAAACACCTCTAGGATCCTTCCAACCATCCCAAATCTCCATCAGGAGAGGATCTGTGCCCCCCAAACACTCCTGGGATCCTTCCAACCATCCCAGATCTGTGTGAGGATTTGTGCCCTCCAAACCCTCCTGGGATCCTTCCAGCCATCCCAAATCTCCATCAGGAGAGGATTTGTGCCCTCTGAATTCACCTGGGTCCTTCCAGCCACCCCAAATCTCCATCAGGAGAGGATTTGTGCCCCTGAACCCTCCTGGGATCCTTCCAGCCACCCCAAATCTCCATCAGGAGAGGATTTGTGCCCCCAAACCCTCCTGGGATCCTTCCAACCATCCCAGATCTCCATCAGGAGAGGATTTGTGCCCCCTGAATTCTCTTGGGATCCTTCCAGCCATCCCAGATCTGTGTGAGAGGAGGATTTGTGTCCACTGAATTCTCCTGGGATCCTTCCAGCCATCCCAGATCTCCATCAGGAGAGGATTTGTGCCCCCCAAACCCCCCAGCACTGCCCTCACCGAGGTTTTTTCCTCTCTCCAAACCCAAAATCCTCCTCCTGGCCCCGTCCCTGCCTCCAGCTCTGCCGCAGCCTCTCCTGGCTCTTCTCCCTCTCCCTTCCCACCTCCCTGGGGTGGATTTTGGGGATTATTTCAAAGGCAGAACCGGGCACGTCTCCGCATCTGAGCAAAGTGAGCAAAGGAAAAGGAAGGGAACAAACCCCAAGGTTGTGGAGCAGAGGGGATTTTTGGGGCCCTGCCAGCACCACCGGGTGCAGGGAGTGGGCTCTGGGCTCGCCGGGCGCCAGCCGGGCCCCGGAGGTGTCACTGCAAGCCCCAGGAGGTTGTGCCAGGCTCGCTTTAACTTCGGGGAGGAACAAAAAATTCTCACTTCTCCAGGAGGGGCCGGGTTGGTTCCGTTCGCCAGCTGGGGAGCAAAAGGCCCAAAACCTGCAGAGCGATGCCGCAGGAACAGATTGGGGATGGGAGAGGAGCCCGTGGGAGGCTGGAGGGGACCCGAGGGTGCCAAAATTCACTTGGGCTCCACCTGGCAGAGCTTGGCAGGTCCCGTCTGCCAGAGCGGGGGGCGATGCCAGGCTCGGCAGATGTTGCCCGCAGCCTGTGCCTGTTCCTGAGCTCTGCCTCGACACCTCCGGCTTCTTCTCATCGGGCTTTGAGGAGTTTTTTTGGATTATTTTTTTTCCTTCTTCTTCTTTTTTTGTGTGATTTGAGAACTCATCAGCCGTCACTTGGCTGGGTTTGATCAGGATCCGCATTTCCTGGCCCTGCAGCTGTGAAAGGCTCGGAGCCACGCGGTGCCAAAAGGTCTTTAAAGGAGCTTTTTTGGATTTTTTTGGATTTTTTTTTTTTGTCGCCGCTTAACTCAGTTTCCTACCAGCAAATCCGATGATAACTCCGCCGGCAGCGAGTGGAAAAGGTTTTCCTGTCCACCTCAACGAGGGGATTTTTTTCCCCCTGAGGGTTGGGGTTGGGTGAGGTGTTGTCACTGTCCCCAGCTCTGCCACCCCCGCCCGGGGGTACAGCTCGTGTCCTTTTCCCAGTGCAGGGATTGGGGTTGTGGAGAGAGGAATGGGAATTTGGGGATTTGGGAATTTGGGGAAGCGCTTCCTGACCCGGCTCTGATTTTCCAGCAGCTTCAAGTGTTGTCCTCGTGTTCTTTTCCAGTTGTGTCCTGGGGACAGGCAGGAAATGTTCTCTATCTGTCTGTCTGTCTGTCTGTCTGTCCGTCCTCAGGGGGACAGATGGACTGACAGTGCCGGGAAAAGCTCAAATCCCAAATCTCTGCATCCAGGAATGGGGAACATCCATGCCCACATGGCACTGCCTGAGGGAATGGGGAACATCCAATCCCACCTGGCACGGCCATCCAGGAATGGGGACATCCATCCCTGGCACTGCACATCCCCCTGCCAGGACAACCCCAATGTCCCCTGCCAGGACAATCCCAGTGTCCCCCTGCCCAGGACACCCCAGTGTCCCTGTGCCAGGAGAACCCCAGTGTCCCCCTGCCCAGACAACCCCAGTGTCCCCCTGCCCAGACAACCCCAGTGTCCCCTGCCCAGACAACCCCAGTGTCCCTGTACCAGGACAACCCCAGTGTCCCCTGCCCAGACAACCCCAGTGTCCCTGTGCCAGGAGAACCCCAGTGTCCCCTGCCCAGACAACCCCAGTGTCCCTGTACCAGGACAACCCCAGTGTCCCCTGCCCAGACAACCCCAGTGTCCCTGTGCCAGGACAACCCCAGTGTCCCTGTGCCAGGACAATCCCAGTGTCCCTGTACCAGGACAACCCCAGTGTCCCCTGCCCAGACAACCCCAGTGTCCCTGTGCCAGGACAACCCCAGTGTCCCCTGCCCAGACAACCCCAGTGTCCCTGTACCAGGACAACCCCAGTGTCCCCCTGCCCAGGAAACCCCAGTGTCCCTCTGGAGCGTCCCCGGCACGGCACATCCCCCCCAGGGTTTGTCCCCGCTCCCTGGTGGCCGTGCTGGTGACACAAAGGCCCCTCTGTGTCCCCGTGCCAGGGCACGGCATGTGTGAATATTGCTCTATAGACTCTGCGAGGGAGGGGACAAAGCCCCGCTGTCTGTCCCGGCTCCGGGAAGGCGCCGGCATTCCCCGGACATGACTGTCCCTGTTCCCTGTTCCCTATCCCTGACTGTCCCTGTTCCCGATCTGTGACTATCCCTCTGTCCCTATTTCCATTACTGTCCCTGTCCCCAATCCATGACTGTCCCTATTCCCAACCCATGACTGTCCCTCTGTCCCAAGCCACGACTGTCCCTGTTCCCAATTCATGACTGTCCCTGTTCCAAATCCATGGCTGTCCCTCTGTCCCTATTCCCATGACTGTCCCTATTCCACATCCCTGACTGTCTCTGTTCCTGATCTGTGATTGTCCCTATGTCTCTAATCCCAATCCATGACTGTCCCTATTCCCGACCCATGACTGTCCCTATTCCCAATCCCCATCCACGACCGTCCCTGTTCTCAATCCATGACTGTCCCTCTGTCCCCACCCCTGACTGTCCCTCTGTCCCCATCCCTGACTGTCCCTATTCTCCATCCATGACTATCCCTATTCCAAATCCCAATCCATGACTGTCCCTGTTCCCACCCATGACTGTCCCTATTCCCCATCCCTGACTGTCCCTCTGTTCCCATCCCAAGCCCCACCAGCCACCCCAGGGCATGGCCGGGCCTCTTTGTGCTGCTCTGGGGGGTTTGTGAGGGGGTTTTGTGACCCCTGAGAAGCTCCAGGGGGTTTGTGAGGAGATTTTTGTGACCCCTGTGGAGCTCTGGGGGGTTTGTGAGGGGAGTTTTTGAGCCCTGAGAAGCTCCAGGGGGTTTGTGAGGGGGTTTTGTGACCCCTGAGAAGCTCCAGGGGGTATTGGGGGGTTTTATGAACCATGAGGAGCTTCAGGAGACTTTTTGAGCCCTGAGGAGCTCTGGGGGGGGGGGTTCTGAGGGGGTTTTGTGAGCCCTGAGAAACTCCAGGGGGTTTTGTGAGCCCTGAGAACCTCCAGGGTTTTTTGTGAGGGGTTTTTGTGAGCCCTGAGGAGTTCCAGGGCATTTTGTGAGCCCTGAGGAGCTCTGGGGGTTTTGCAAGGGAGTTTTGTGAGCCCTGTGGAGCTCTGGGGGGTTTGTGACCCCTGAGGATCTCCAGAGGGTTTTGAGGAGTTTTATGAGCCCCGAGGATCTCCAGGATTTATCGAGGGACGTGCTGGGGTGCAGAGGAGGGGACGGAGCAGGGAACGGAGCAGGGAATGAAGGCAGCATCCTCACCCCAAGGGCAGCTCCTGAGAGCAAAACCATGTCTGGGAGCTCAGGTGTGAATGCAGATGTCTCACCCCAGAGCTGCTTTTAGCAGCTTTTTTTAATTTTTTTTTTTTTTTTTTTTTTTGCCTGGGAATTGCTTCGTGGACACTCTGTGTTTCCAGCGGTGTCACCAGCGGGGAGGTGACACCTTTGTCACCGCGCTGCCACCTCAGGGGAGTCACCGCCCTGGGGAAGCCCAAATTGAGGGGGAAAAAGTGGGGACAGTGGGGACAGTCGGGACAGTGGGGACAGTGAGGGGACAGTGGGGACAGTGGGGATAGTGGGGACAGTGGGGGACAGTGGAGACAGTGTCGGGACAGTGTGGGACAGTGGGGACAGTGGGGACAGTCGGGGACAGTGGAGACAGTGGGGACAGTCGGGACAGTGGGGACAGTGGGGACAGTGGGGACAGTGGGGACAGTGTGGGGACAGTGGGGACAGTGGGGGACAGTGGGGACACTGGGGACAGTGGGGGACAGTGGGGGACAGTGGGGAGACAGTTGGGGACAGTGGGGACAGTGTGGGGACAGTGGGGACAGTGGGGACAGTGTGGGGACAGTGTGAGGACAGTGGGGACAGTGTGGGGACAGTGGGGACAGTGGGGACAGTGGGGACAGTTGGGGACAGTGGGAACAGTTGGGGACAGTGGGGACAGTGGGGACAGTGGGGACATGGGGACAGTGGGGACAGTTGGGGACAGTGGGGACAGTGGGGGACAGTGGGGACACTGGGGACAGTGGGGATAGTGGGGGGACAGTTGGGGACAGTTGGGGACAGTGGGGACAGTGGGGACAATGGGGGACAGTGAGGACAGTGGGGGGACAGTGGGGACAGTGGGGGACAGTGAGGACAGTGGGGGGACAGTGGGAACAGTTGGGGACAGTGGGGACAGTGGGGACAGTGGGGACAGTGGGGACAGTGGGGACAGTGTGGGGACGGTGGGGACAGTGGGGACAGTCGGGGACGATTCACCCTCCAGAGTTTTCCCCCCAGTCTCCGCCATTCTCGAGTTATTCCTGGGGCAGGAGAGGGAATTCCTGCGGTCCCGGAGCTGCAGGTTCTGAGCAAAATCCCAGATCTGGCTCTGCCCTGCAGAGTGTCCTTGGTCTCCTCTGCTCGCCCTTTGCTGCCTCAGATGCATCGCCAGGGTTGAGCCAAGCTTTAATTATTTTTAATTATTTTTAATTTTTTAGTATTATTTTTAATTTTAAAAAAAATTAAATTTTTATTTTTTTATATTTTAAAATTATTTTTATGTCTAAGTTTTCTAAATTTTTGCTTTTTATTTTTTATTTTTATTATTTATTTTTAAATAAATATTTTATTATTTTTAATTCTTATTTTTATTACTTTTATTTTAAATTTTTATTTTTAATTTTAATTTTTTATTTTAATTTATTTTAATTTTTGTTATTTATTTTCTACTTTTAAATTTTAATTTTTATTTTTAAATTTTAATTTTAAAATTTATTATAGTTCTTATTAAATTTTTATTTTCAATTTTAGAAATATTTTTATTTTCAATTTTTTCTTTGTTATTTTCTATTTTTTTAATTTTTTAAAAAAATTAAATTTAAAAAAAAATTAAATTTTTAATTTTTTTTTTTTTTGGTGCAATCCCCACCTCTCCTCCTCAACCTCACCTGAACAATACCGAATATTAACAATTCATAAACGTGCAAGGAAAAATTCCCTCAACCCCAAACCGAGTGAGAAAACGAAGGGGAAAATCCAGGAGGGCTCAGCTGGGAGGAGAAGGAATTTTTTGGGGGAAGATTCCTCATGTCGTGAGCACCTCCTGTGCCAGCTGTGACTCAGGGCTGCGGCTGTTGGAGAGTCTGGAAAAGCTCCAGGCAGGAAAAAAACTCTGGAATTTCTCCCTTTTTGGCCCTGCCCCACCTGAGCTGGGATTTGGGAGCTCCATCCGTGCCTCAGTTTCCCCAGCATTAAAAACAGGGAAAATCCAAACTGGTGTGAGCAACCCTGAATTCCAGCTCTTCCCACACTGAGCCCTCAAGGCTCAGGGAGAATTTTTGGGGTGCCAGAAATGGGGGGAATGGGGAGGACAGAAATGAGATTGAAGTTCAAATTGGATATTTTGGACAATTTCTTGGTGGGAAAGGTCGGAAATGCCAAGGTGGGACCTTCCAGCCTGACAGTGACACAGTGACAGTGTCCTTGGGGTTTTAGGGTGACAGGAAAGGTGCCAGGAGAAGTTTAAATTGGATATTTTGGACAATTTCTTGGTGGGAAAGGTGGGAAGTTCTGAGGTGAAAAGGTTGGAAGTGCCAAGGTGGGACCTTCCACCATGACAGTGACATGGTGACAGTGTCCTCACAATTTTAGGGTGACAGGAAAGGTGCCAGGGCAAGCTTAAATTGGAAATTTTGGACAATTTCTTGGTGGAAAAGGTTGGAAATGCCAATGTGGGAAAGGTTGGAAGTGCCAAGGTAGGACCTTCCGTCCTGACAGTGACATGGTGAGAGCGTCCTTGGGGTTTTAGGGTGACAGGAAAGGTGCTGGGAGAAGTTTAAATTGGATATTTGGGACAATTTCTTTGGGGAAAAGGTTGGAAGTGCCAAGGTGGGACCTCCCAGCCTGACAGTGACACGGTGACAATGTCCTCATGTTTTTAGGATGACAGGAAAGGTGCCAGGAGAAGTTTAAATCAGATATTTTGGGACAATTTCTTTGGGGAAAAGGTTGGAAATGCCAAGGTGGGAAAGGTTGGAAGTTACAAGGTGGGAAAGGTGGGAAGTTCTGAGGTGGGAAAGGTTGGAAGTGCCAAGGTGGGACCTTCCAGCCTGACAGTGACACAGTGACAGTGTCCTTGGGGTTTTAGGGTGACAGGAAAGGTGCCAGGAGAAGTTTAAATTGGATATTTTGGACAATTTCTTGGTGGGAAAGGTGGGAAGTTCTGAGGTGAAAAGGTTGGAAGTGCCAAGGTGGGACCTTCCAGCCTGACAGTGACATGGTGACAGTGTCCTCACAATTTTAGGGTGACAGGAAAGGTGCCAGGGCAAGCTTAAATTGGAAATTTTGGACAATTTCTTGGTGGAAAAGGTTGGAAATGCCAATGTGGGAAAGGTTGGAAGTGCCAAGGTAGGACCTTCCGTCCTGACAGTGACATGGTGAGAGCGTCCTTGGGGTTTTAGGGTGACAGGAAAGGTGCTGGGAGAAGTTTAAATTGGATATTTGGGACAATTTCTTTGGGGAAAAGGTTGGAAGTGCCAAGGTGGGACCTCCCAGCCTGACAGTGACACGGTGACAATGTCCTCATGTTTTTAGGATGACAGGAAAGGTGCCAGGAGAAGTTTAAATCAGATATTTTGGGACAATTTCTTTGGGGAAAAGGTTGGAAATGCCAAGGTGGGAAAGGTTGGAGGTTACAAGGTGGGAAAGGTGGGAAGTTCTGAGGTGGGAAAGGTTGGAAGTGCCAAGGTGGGTCCTTCCAGTGTGACACTGACACAGTGACAGTGTCCTTGGGGTTTTAGGGTGACAGGAAAGGTGCCAGGAGAAGTTTAAATTGGATATTTTGGACAATTTCTTGGTGGAAAAGGTTGGAAATGCCAATGTGGGAAAGGTTGGAAGTGCCAAGGTGGGACCTTCCACCATGACAGTGACATGGTGACAGTGTCCTCACAATTTTAGGGTGACAGGAAAGGTGCCAGGGCAAGTTTAAATTGGAAATTTTGGACAACTTCTTGGTGGAAAAGGTTGGAAATGCCAATGTGGGAAAGGTGGGAAGTGCCAAGGTGGGAAAGGTGGGAAGTTCTGAGGTGGGAAAGGTTGGAAGTGCCAAGGTGGGACCTTCCAGCCTGACACTGACACAGTGACAGTGTCCTTGGGGTTTTTGAGTGACAGGAAAGGTGCCAGGAGAAGTTTAAATTGGATATTTTGGAGAATTTCTTGGTGGGAAAGGTTGGAAGTGCCAAGGTGGGACCTTCCAGCCTGACAGTGACACGGTGACAGTGTCCTCTTGGTTTTAATGAGCTTTTAATCAGTGTTTGGGGCTGAGGGACCCTGTGGGGTGAGGTTGGGTTTGGGGTCCCTGAGGATCTCCCTTGGGGGTGAAATCGTGTGAAAACTCCCCAAAATGCGGGAGCAGGAAGGGTTTTATGGGTTTGGATGGAGCGGGAGGAGCGGGCTGAGCCCCTCAAGTGTTCTCCACCTCCTTCCTCCGGGGGAATCTCCTCACCCTGCGAATTTGGGAATGGACAATTCCATCCTGGACCCGTCCAGGTTGTGACCTGAGTGACCAGTGCTGTGTCCTGGGGACAAACCCTCTGCAATTCCTGCCCCGAAGTCCCTTGGGGCTGCTCTGGGATCAGCCACAGGGACATTTTAGGGTGACATCAGGGACATCCCGGTGTCCAGGTTGTGACCTGAGTGACCAATGCCATGTCCTGGGGACAAACCCTCTGCTCTCCCAGGAGCCAGAGCTGGAATTCCTTCCCCAAGCTCCCTTGGGGCTGCTCTGGGATCATCCACGGGGACATTTTGGGGTGACATCAGGGACATCCTGGTGTCCAGGTTGTGACCAGTACCGCCATGTCCTGGGGCCAAACCCTTCACAGACAGGAATTCCTTCCCCGAGCTCCCTCAGGGCTGCTGTGGGATCAACCACAGGGACATTTTGGGGGTGACATCAGGGACATCCTGGTGTCCAGGTTGTGACCAGAGCTGTGCCCTGGGGACAAACCCTCCACAGCCAGGCTCTGCCTGGAGCCAGAGCTGGAATTCCTTCCCCGAGGGAAGGGGAGGAAAAAATAAAACATAAAATAAAATATAAAATAAAATAAAAAAATAAAATAAAATAAAATAAAATAAAATAAAATAAAATAAAATAAAATAAAATAAAATAAAATAAAATAATATCCTCGGGGGCTCTTCAGGGAGCTCCAGAACGGCATAAAAAAAACCCCAAAAAACCGAGCGAGACCCGTCCGCGGAGAGAGCGGAGGGATCCACCGGGAAAAAGCGGGGAAAAGTTCCCAGGGCAGGGAGAGGACGCGAGCGAGAAGCGATGGGAGCTGGCGGAGCATCCGGAGCCCGGAATGTCGCCATGGGGGTGGCCCTGGGAACCGCTCGGTAGCGGGGAGGACTCGGAGCCGGCGGTGAGGTGGCGGTGACGGTGGCGGTGGTGGCTCTGAGGTGACAGCGGTGGTGGCATTGAGGTGACAGCGGCGGCGCTGGATGCGCGGTGACAGCCGCCGCACGGCTGCGGGGTCAGAGCTGCGCGATCAGTTCCCTTCCCTCCCTCCCCGCGTTAATTAACACCATCATCATCATCATCATCATCATCATCATCATCAGCCAGAACCGCCCGATCCCGCTCCCCCCCGACCCTGCCGTGGGGTCACTTTAAGCTGCCCAAAGCGCCCAGCCCCACCGGCCCAGCCCGGTTTAGGGAGATGAGATGAGCCGCGTGTGTTTGTCGCGCAGATTTATTTGGGGACAGAGCCGAGCCGCCCCCCCGCTGTCGCTGTCGCTGTCGCTGTGGCGATGTTGCCTCGCTGGGTAAAACACCCCCCTGGAGCTCCTTCCCCCCGGGCCGTGGGGAGGCTGCGGGAGCCGGGAGCGGCCGGCAGGGCCGGGGAGAGCCGCCCGCCAGCGCTGCTCCTGGGTACGGACCGGGATGGGGTCTGGGGATGGGACTGAGGGGTCTGAGGGGTCCTGGGGGGGGCAGGGGGTGGGAGTGATGGAGGGGGTGTGGGGTGGGGGTGGTGCCAGCTCGGAACAGGGGGGTCTGGGAGGGGGTTATTGTGCCTCGCAGGGGGCTCTGGAGTGGCCTGGGGGTGGTCCCTGTCCCTCATAGGAGGTTCTGGAGGAGCCTGGGGATGATCTCAGCTCTTCACAGGTGCTCTGGGGTGGCCTGGGGATGGTCCCTGTACCTCACAGGGGGCTCTGGATGGCCTGGGGTGGTCCTTGTACCTCCCAGGGGGCTCTGGAGGGGCCTGGGGGTGGTCCCTGTCCCTCATAGGAGGTTCTGGAGTGGCCTGGGGAAGGTCTCAGCTCTTCACAGGGACACTGGAGGGGCCTGGGGATGGTCTCAGTCCCTCACAAGGGACTCTGGAGTGGTCTGGGGATGGTCCTTGTACCTCACAGGGGCTTTGGAGTGGCCTGGGGGTGGTCCCAGCCCCTCACAGGGGGCTCTGGTGTGTCCTGAGGATACCAGTCCCCCACAGGTGGGCTCTGCCTGGCACCTGATGGATTTTGTGGCTGGGGGTTGATCTCTACTCCTCCCAGGTGGGCCCTGGGGTGGCCTGGGGGTGGTCCCAGGCCCTCAGAGGTGGACTCTGCCCCTGAATGAGAGATTGTGTTGGCTGGGGTGGTCCCAGGTGACCCCTGGGGTGGCCTGGGGATGATCTCAGCCCCTCACAGGGGGTTCTGGTGTGTCCTGAGGATCCCAGTTCCCCACAGGTGATGGATGCTGTGGCCGGGGGTTGATCTCTGCCCCTCCCAGGTGACCCCTGGTGTGCCCTGGGGGTGCTCCCAGCCCCTCACAGGGGGCTCTGGTGTGGCCTGAGGGTCCCAGTCCCCCACAGGTGGGCTCTGGTGTGCCCTGGGGGTGCTCCCAGCCCCTCACAGGTGGGCACAGATGGCTCAGGCTGTGTCGTGCCGGGCTCTGAAGGGAGAAGGAGGAGAAGGAGGAGGAGGAGGAGAAGGAGGAGGCTCAGGGCTGCAGGCAGCTGCTGCTGCCCTCCTTTTGCTTGACTAACCCCCGCTGCCTGGACAGCTTCTGACTGCCGCTGGTAGGAGGCGGCGGACGGGGGGGACACGGCTGTGCCCCCCCTGTGCCCGGCAGGGGACACCAGGGGACACCAGGGGACACCAGGAGACAGCAGGGGACAGCAGGGGACACCAGGGGACACCAGGGGACACCAGGGTCTGCTCAGCCCACCGAGGGGTGACATCCCCCCCTGGGGACAGCGCGGTGGCCTTGTCCTTGTGTCACCCCCAGCGTGTCGAGGTGGGATGTGCGAGGCCGGCTCGGTGTCCCCGAGCCCCCCGGGCAGGGGGATGTGTCACTTGTCCCCACAGCCTCCCTGTCCCCGTGGCTGCTCAGGCTGACAGCGAATCCTTGCAGGATTTCACCCCATGTTTTCCATCCCCGAGCACGTTTTCTCTCCCTGCGTTCTCAGAGGCCTCTGAGATTATTTTTTTTTTCTTCTTTTTTCTTTTTTTTCCTCTCAGCCTTTCTGGTTTTTAACGAGCTGTGACTAACAGGGCTGGCACGGCAGGCGGTGACCAACCACCAACGTGCTACCTGTGCTGGGCTCAGAAATAGGGTCTGTTCTCCATCCACACCCCCGCTGGGAGCCTCCTGGGCCCCTCCCCGGGACACCCACCCAGCTTTTCCCAGCTTTTCCTGGCTTTTCCCAGCTTTTTTCCCAGCCTGGCAGTGCCCAGCTCCCTGCAGGACTCACCCAAAGGAGCAGGGACACCCCAAATCCTGCCTGGAAGATTTGGGATCAGGGCTTCGGGCCCCTGGTGGGGGTGGCAGAGCCAAAATTTGGGTGAGTTGGGTCTGCTGTGCCAAGGGTGGGGCTGGGCTGAGCGTGGCCGTGGTCCCAAACCCTGAGAGCCAGGAAAAAATCCCCTTCCCAAGATTTTCCTCATGGAATTGAGGCCTTTGGAGACTCCAGCTTTGTGAGGCAAAGGGTTGGATCCTCCTTGTGAGGATTTGTCCCTCGTGGAGAGGGATTTGGGATGCCAAAGGCCCCGTGCCCAGCCCTGGGCTCGGCCCTGGCAGCTGCTGGTGGCCACAGGACACGCTGGAGGGTCACAGTCCCCTCTGCTGCTCCTCCCATCGGGGAAGTGATGGGGTTTGGGTGGGATTTTGGGAAGAAATTCTTCCCTGTGAGGGTGAGGAGGAGCTGGGATGGAATTCCCTGAGCAGCTGTGGCTGATCCATCCTTGGAAGTGTCCCAGGCTGGGTTGGATGGGGTTTGGAGCCACCTGGGACAAGGGGAGGTGGCCCTGGGACAGGGGGAGGTGGCCCTGCCATGGCAGGGGTGGCACTGGAGGAGATCAAAGGTCCCTTCCCACCCAAACCATTCCAGGATTCTGTGCTGGTGGAGGCCTCGATGTGTTTAGGAATCTCCTCGGTGTCTGATTAAGGGAATTGATTTTTGGTCTTGATGTTTGTCCCCTCCAGACCCTTCTCCTCCTCCTCCTCCTCCTCCTCCTCCCAGCCCTTCCCCGCCCCTGTCCAGCTCCGGGGCCTCTCCAGCCTCTGCCCTTGGCTCTGCCTGTGCAGAGATGAGATCAGAACCAAATCCCAAACCCTGGGATGGGGCCCTGGGTCATCCCAGCAAAGCCTGGGAGTCGGGAAAGGCTGGAGCTGGAACTTCCTGATTGTTCCCTGTCCATCCCTCCATCCCTCCATCCCTCCATCCATCCCTCCATCCATCCATCCATCCCTCCCTCCATCCATCCATCCATCCATCCCTCCATCCATCCCTCCCTCCATCCATCCATCCCTCCCTCCATCCATCCCTCCATCCATCCCTCCATCCATCCATCCCTCCATCCATCCATCCATCCATCCATCCATCCATCCATCCATCCATCCCTCCCTCCATCCATCCCTCCATCCATCCATCCATCCATCCATCCCTCCATCCATCCCTCCATCCATCCCTCCATCCATCCATCCATCCATCCATCCATCCATCCATCCATCCATCCCTCCCTCCATCCATCCCTCCATCCCTCCATCCATCCCTCCATCCATCCCTCCATCCATCCCTCCATCCATCCATCCATCCATCCATCCATCCATCCATCCATCCATCCCTCCCTCCATCCATCCCTCCATCCCTCCATCCATCCCTCCCTCCATCCATCCATCCCTCCCTCCATCCATCCCTCCATCCATCCCTCCATCCATCCATCCCTCCATCCATCCATCCATCCATCCATCCATCCATCCATCCATCCATCCATCCATCCATCCCTCCATCCATCCCTCCATCCATCCCTCCATCCATCCCTCCATCCATCCATCCATCCATCCATCCATCCATCCATCCATCCATCCCTCCATCCATCCATCCATCCATTTTTGCACACAAATTTCCAACTTCCCTTCCCTTCTCCACATCCCGAGCTGTTTTTGGGGCCGTTTCCTCTCACCCAGACCCATCAGGATCCCCATCCCAATCCCAATCCCCTCTGTCCCCTCCCTGCTCCTCTCCCATCTCCCTGCACTGCTCTGGGCAGACAGAATTCATTATTTCCATGTCCTGAGGGAGCAGCTTCTCCCTTTCCCGGCGCCTAATCGATCACAATCCATTTCCAGAACAATTTTCTCAAGTCAGGAATCTGGGATTTGCGCTTTGCCGGGCTGGGGAGGTGACACCCGTGTCCAGGAGGGTGACACTGTGACACTGTGACACTGCTCAGTGCTGGGAACCCTCCCAGAGCAGACCAGCTTCTCCCAGCAGCAAAATTCCCAAAATTTCTCAAGGAAAACGAGGATGGAGCCGCAGCTGTGGGGGTGATGTGGAGGCTCCGGGTCCTGCTGCTGCCTTGGGCTCATCCCAAAGGCTCCTCCCGGCAGGATGAGGATTAGGGGGAGGAGGATGGGGCTCGCAGGGAGAGCTGGCTCTGCTTCCCCACACGAGCGCAGGGCTGAGTCACGGCCCCACGGCTGAGTCACCGCCCCACATCCGCCCCGAGCTGCCGGGAGCCAAAATCCTGCAAAAAACCCCTCCGGTTCTTTCCATTCCCACTGAATTATCCCTCTGCTCCCACTCTGAGAGTGACCCCACTTTCCCTCTCAGCTGCTGCTGGGTGCTCTCAGCACCGCCGGACTGTGTCCCTCTTCTCTGCCTCAGTTTCCCCACCCTGGGTTTGACCCCACCTCTCCTCTCAGCACTCTGGACCCGTGTCGCTCTATTCCCTGCCTCAGTTTCCCTGTAATCCTGCAAAAACTCCGGCTCTTTTCAATTCCCACTGAATTATCTCCCTGCTCCCACCCTGGGTGTGACCCCACCTCCCCTCTCAGCACCGCTGGACCCGCGCCGCCCTCTTTTCTGCCTCAGTTTCCCTGTAATCCTGCAAAAAAACCTTCTTCTTTCCATTCCCACTGAATTGTCCCCCTGCTCCCACCTTGGGTGTGACTCCACCTCCCCTCTCAGCACCGCTGGACGCGCTCCGCTCTTCCCTGCCTCAGTTTCCCCACCCTGGGTTTGACCCCTCCTCCCCTCTCAGCACCGCCAGATTGTGTCGCTCTTCCGTGCCTCAGTTTCCTTGTAATCCTGCAAAAAAACTTCTTCTCCTTTCCATTCCCACAGCGTTTTCCTCCTGCTCCCACCTTGGGTGTGACCCCACTTTCCCTCTCAGCACCTCTGGACCTGTATCGCTCTCTTCCGTGCCTCAGTTTCCCCACCCTGGGTGTGACCCCTGCTCCCCTCTCAGCACTCTGGACCCGTGTCGCTCTCTTCCCTGCTCAGTTTCCCTGTAATCCTGCAAAAAAACTCCGACTCGTTTCCATTCCAACAGAATTATCCCCCTGCTCCCACCCTGGGTGTGACTCCACCTCCCCTCTCAGCACCGCCGGACCCATGTCCCTCTTCTCTGCCTCAGTTTCCCTACCCTGGGTTTAACTTCACCTCCCCTCTCAGCACTCTGGACCCGTGTCACTCTATTCCCTGCCTCAGTTTCCCTGTAATCCTGCAAAAACTCCGGCTCTTTTCAATTCCCACTGAATTATCCCCTGGTCCCACCCTGGGTGTGACCCCGCTTTCCCTCTCAGCACCGCTGGACCCGCGCCCCTCTTCCCTGCCTCAGTTTCCCCACTTTGAGTGTGACCCCACTTTCCCTCTCAGCACCGCCAGACTCATGTCGCTCTTCCGTGCCTCAGTTTCCCTGTCCCGAGGGAGATCCCCGGGTTATTCCCATCGGACTGTGTGGATGGGGGGGAAAGAGTCCACGAAGGCCAGCCTGGCCTCACCTTTATTTTTATTTTTATTTATTTATTTATTTATTTATTTTTATTTTTATTTATTTTTATCCCATGTCCCCAAGCTTCCTTGGCTTGTCAAGGGCAGAGGGAAGATTTTCCCACCCTCTGCCCCTCATTTTTCCTTGGCTTTCCCAATTCTCTGGGAATTGCTTGGGAAGATTTTCCTGTCTCTCCCAGTTGGAATTTGTTCTTCCCTCCCTCTGCTCCTCATTTTCTCCTTGACTTGTCAAGGGCAATTCCCAATTCTCTGGGAATTGGCTTGGGAAGATATTCCTGTCTCTCTCAGTTGGAATTTGTCCTTCCCTCATTCTTTCTGCCCCTCATTTTTTTTTCCTTGGCTTGTCAAGGGCAGAGGGAAGATTTTCCCACCCTCTGCCCCTCATTTTTTCTTTGGCTTGTCAAGGGCAATTCCCAGTTCTCTGGGAAGATGTTCCCAGCTCTCCCAGTTGGAATTTGTCCTTCCCTCCATTCCTCTGCCCCTCATTTTTCCTTGGCTTTCCCAATTCTCTGAGAATTGGCTTGGGAAGATGTTCCTGTCTCTCCCAGCTGGAATTTGTCTTTCCCTCATTCTTTCTGCCCCTCATTTTTCCCCTTGGCTTGTGAAGGGCAATTCCCAATTCTCTGGGAATTGGCTTGGGAAGATGTTCCCGACTCTCCCAGCAGGAATTTGTCCTTCCCTCATTCTTTCTGCCCCTCATTTTTCCTTGGCTTTCCCAATTCCCTGGGAATTGGCATGGGAAGATTTTCCCGACTTTCCCAGCTGGAATTTGTCCTTCCCTCATTCTTTCTGCCCCTCATTTTTCCTTGGCTTTTTGAGAGCAGAGGGAAGATTTTCCCACCCTCTGTCCCTCATCTTTCCCCTTGGCTTGTGAAGGGCAATTCCCAATTTTCTGAGAATTGGCTTGGGAAGATTTTCCCAGCTCTCCCAGCTGGAATTTGTCCTTCTCTCCATCCTTCTACCCCTCATTTTTCCTTGGCTTTTCCAATTCTCTGGGAATTGGCTTGGGAAGATGTTCCCGACTCTCCCAGCCGGAATTTGTCCTTCCCTCATTCTTTCTGCCCCTCATTTTTCCTTGGCTTTTCCAATTCTCTGGGAATTGGCTTGGGAAGATGTTCCTGTCTCTCAAACCTGAAATTTGTCCTTCCCTCCTTCCCTCTGCCCCTCATTTTTTTCCCCCTTGGCTCTCTCCTTCCCTCATGGCTCCGAGCGAGCATCCAGGTGTGCCCGGCCCTTCCCTTGGCACCGCATTCCCGGGATTTTTGGGAGGCTGAACTCGTCTCCCCGGTCTCCATGTGTCCGCGTGGGCGCGATCACACCCGGCGAGGTGGGAAAAGAAGCGGCGGCTGCTTTTTCCAGGCCCGGCCAGATGGGATCATCATCCCCTCATCGATTTTTGGGCTCTGACAAGTGACAGGCAGGATTTATCAGCACTTCCAAAGGCAGGGGCAGCGCCAAAGTGGGGAAAAAACACCAGCTGAGCCCCTGGAGCGGCTTTGGGCCTGAGCTCCGTGTCCTGAGTGGGAATTAACGGGATGGGAACGGGCCAGGATCCCGGGATTTGTCACCGAGAGCGGGCACGGTGCCCCTGCCCCAGGCCAGGCGGGATCCAGGCTCGGCGGGGAAGTTCCTGAAGGAACAATGTTGGATTTTCCGCGCTCTCGCCGAGATTTGGGAGTGAAAGGCGCGGCGGGGAGCCCCGGCAGGGATCCTTGGGAATGGGGGATGAGGCGGGAGAACAATTCCTGCATCCCAGGGACATCCTGGAGTGAGTCTTGTCCCTCATTGTCCCCTGCGGGTGGCCCTGGCTTTTCCCAGAGGACATCCCGGATGGGTTTGTCCCTCATTGTCCCCTGCAGGTGGCCCTGGCATCACCCAGGGGACATCCTGGAGTGGGGTTTGTCCCTCACTGTCCCCTACAGGGGTGGCCCTGGTGTCACCCGGCTTTTCCCAGGGGACATCCTGGGGGGGTTTGTCACTCATTGTCCCCTGCGGGTGGCCCTGACTTTTCCCAGGGGACATCCTGGGGGGGTTTGTCCCTCCCTGTCCCCTACAGAGGTGGCCCTGGCTTTTCCCAGGGGACGTTCGGGGTGGGGTTTGTCCCTCACTGTCCCCTCCAGGAGCGGCCCTGGCGTCCCCCAGCTTTTCCCCGGGGATTTGGTGGCCGCTCCACGAGCAAAGGGAGGATGAGGAATTTCCATCCCAGCTTTGGCTGCTGTGTCGCTGTGAGGGGGACAAAGACAGTCCCCTCATTTCCACGTCCTGGGGCTCTGCTCCCGGCATTCCCACAGCCCCAAACAAGGCTGGAATTCTCTGAGAATTGGCTTTAAATGACCTCACCCGGCCAGGGCCGGAGCTGGCGGTGACAGGAGTGGGGGACACTGGTGTCCCCCGGTGTCACCGCCTTGTCCCTGCTCCTGGCTGTGATTTTGAGCACCTGAGCAGCTCCCAGCTCTTTTTGGGGTGTGAAACCATCTCAAAATGATCGGACATGACCCAGGGACAGCACAGGCTGACTCTGATCCACCTGGCGAGGCGGAATCTCCCTGATCACCGCAGGAATTGACTCTGCCTGATTTCCCCCACCATCAAAATTCCCAAATCTCCCTCCCGCAGGCCTGACTGGGGCCTGACTCTCATTCCCATCTCCGTCTCTGCAGCACCGCACGGGTTAACCCGCTGTGCTCAGGAGCTCCCCCCTCGCTCTCCTCACCTTTCCCGGCAGGGAAGGGGTTATCTCGGGGCCGGGCCGGGCTCTCCGGGGCCGGGGCAGTGCGGCAGTGCAGCCCCGGGAGGGAGAGAGGGAGAGCATCCCCTCCTCCGGCTGCGCCAATGGCCGGGCGCGGGGGATCCGCATCCCTGCCGGGGCTTCCCACCCTGCCGGGCCCTGAATGCGCTCCCCTCCTCCTTTCTCCTCGTCTCTTTTCGTGCCGGAGCTTTCTCGGCCGATTTTTCACGCCTCGTTGACTTTTTATTATTATTATTATTATTATTATTATTATTATTATTATTCTCTTTTTTTTTTTTTTTTTCCCCGCGACCCGCGCGAGATTTTTTTCTTTTTTTTTTAATTTTTTTTTTCCCTCTCTGCCGCCTCACAGGAAGATTTATGGGACTGCAGTAATAAACTGTGTTTGAGAGATTCCTGTGGATGAGAACAAACCCCCGGCCAGCCCCGCGAACAGCGGTGCGGGGAGGAGAGGGGAGGAGAGGAGAGGAGGGATCTCAGGCGGATCCCGCAGCGCGGGGAGGTTTTCGGGAGCTTTTCTCTCACCAACTCCCTCCGAGGCGATTCCTGGAGATTATCCCCTAACCCGGCACCGCTGTTTTCCCGGGATAAAGGACACCATGGCCGGGCCCTGCTAGCAGCTCGGGGCCCCGGCCCCGGGTACCAAACCCTCCGCTGGCAGGTGGGGACGATGGGTGGATGAATCGGCAAAGAGAACCGCGTTCCCTCAACCTCCCTCTGCTCGGGGAAGGGCTGGCCAGGCTCTACCGCGGCATTCTGGCCGTGGTGGGAGCCCTTCGCCCGCCCAAGGAGCCGCCGGTGGCCCCCGGGGAGCGGAGAGCGGCTCCTGCCGCCCCCCCGGAGCCGCTGCCGCCGCCGCCTCCGCCACCGGGCCGGGGGAGCCGCGCCGCGCCCGCGGGTAAGAGACGGGACGGGACCGGGGCGGGGATGGGCCCCGGTGTGGGGATGGTACCCAGTGCGGGGACACGGCCCCAGGGATGTCCCGCCGGGCTGGGATGGATGGGATGGGATGGGATGGGGTGGGGTGGGATGGGATGGGATGGGATGGGGATGGGATGGGATGGGATGGGATGGGATGGGATGGGATGGGATGGGATGGGATGGGATGGGATGGGATGGGGTGGGGATGGGATGGGATGGGATGGGATGGGATGGGATGGGATGGGATGGGATGGGATGGGGATGGGGATAATGGGATGGGATGGGATGGGATGGGGTGGGATGGGATGGGATGGGGTGGGGATGGGATGGGATGGGATGGGATGGGATGGGATGGGATGGGATGGGATGGGATGGGATGGGATGGGATGGGGATGGGGATAATGGGATGGGATGGGATGGGATGGGGATGGGATGGGGATGGGATGGGCAGCGCCTCTGTCACCCCAGTGACCTACTTGGAAACAGCGTCCGGAAAGGGCTGTGAGGAAGGGAATGTTTCTGGTGTGAGAGAGGGAATATTTCTGTGTGAGAGAGGGAATATTCCGGGTTTTAGGAAGGGAATTTTTCTGGTGTGAGGGGGAGAATCCCCAGGTTGTGAGGAAGGGAATATTCCGAGTGTGGGAAAGGGATTTTTTCTGGTGTGAGGAGGGAAATATTTCTGGTGTGAGGAGGGGAATTTTTCTGGTGTGAGGAAGGGAATATTCCTGGTGTGGGGAACGGAATCTCCCAGGTGTGTGAGGCAGGTTTTAGGAAGGGAATATTCCGCTGTGAGGAAGGGAATATTCCAGGTGTGAGGAAAAGAATCTCCCAGGTGTGAGGAGGACAATCCCCCAGGTGTGTGAGGAGGACAATCTCCCAGGTGTGTGAGGAGCAGAATTTTCCAGGTGTGAGGAAAAGAATCCCCCAGTTTGTGAGGAGGAGAATCTCCCAGGTGTGTGAGGAAAACAATTCCCAGGGATCTGCTCTGTGGGTACCTCCATGTTCCTGAACTGCTGGATGAGGAGAGAAAAAACAACCCAAACTTTGTGAGGGATTTGAGATGGAATTAAGCCCAGGAGGGCAGGATGAACACTTTCCTCCTGGCACTGAGGGTTTTCAGGATCCTTTCCTTTTGGGGGGACCTGCTGGTGACACCCTGGAGCTCAGGGCTGGTGGCTTTTCCTCCTTCTCGCCTCCAAAGGGCTTCGCGCATCACAAAATTTGTGCCGTTTTGTGCTGGCTCCGGATGCCGGGGATGGGCCCGGCGGTGGATGCGGCTCCTCCGAGGGGGTGGAAGAGCGGCTGGGGGGGATCCAGCTCCTCCCTGAGCCTGTTCAGATCATCCCTGGAGCGGGGCTGGCGCGTTCCGCTCCCGGAGCGTGAAATGAGGGGAGCGGGAGGGGAAGGGGGAAAGGAGCTGCAAACGCGGCCTCGGAGCCCCGGGGCTGCTGCAGCGAGGCTGGAACAGGCACCAGGAGCTGGTGGAGGAGAACAAACCCCGCTCTCACCGCCCTAAAAAATCCCTGCAGCTTCTTCTGGCTCTGGGAGGGAGAGAGGCTGCAGCTCCTTCCTGCCAGCCCCGGCTCTGCTGCAGCTGCGGCTCCATCCTTGTTCCCGGACAGACAATTCCAGTGGGATGAGGGAAATCTGGGAGTCCTGCGGCTTCATGCCTGGTCCCTGGACCACAATTTCAATGGGATGAGGGAAATTTGGGAATCTCACAGCTCCATCCCTGTCCCTGGACCACACAATTCCAATGGGATGAGGGAAATTTGGGAGTGCTGCAGCTTCATCCCCATCCCTGGACCACAATTCCAATGGGAAATGGGGAATGTGGGAGTGCTGCAGCTTCATCCCCGTCCCTGGACACATAATTCCCATGGGATGAGGGAAATCTGGGAGTGCTGCAGCTTCATCCCCATCCCTGGACCACAATTCCAATGGGATGTGGGAAATGTGGGAGTGCTGCAGCTTCATCCCTGTCCCCGGACATGCAATTCCCATGGGATGAGGGAAATCTGGGAGTCCTGCAGCTTCATGCCTGGTCCCTGGACCACAATTTCAATGGGATGAGGGTAATGTGGGAGTCCTGCGGCTTCATCCCTGTCCCCAGACACACAATTCCAGTGGGATGAGGGAAATGTGGGAGTGCTGCAGCTTCATCCCTGTCCCTGGACCACAGTTCCAATGGGATGAGGGAAATTTGGGGATCCTGCAGCTTCATCCCCGTCCCTGGACACACAATTTCAATGGGAAATGGGAAATGTGGGAGTGCTGCGGCTTCATCCCCGTCCCCGGACACAGAATTCCCATGGGATGAGGGAAATCTGGGAGTGCTGCAGCTTCATCCCCATCCCCAGACACACAATTCCCATGGGATGAGGGAAATCTGGGGGTCTTGGAGCTTCATCCCTGTCCCCAGACCACAATTCCAATGGTATGAGGGAAATGTGGGAATCCTACAGCTTCATCTCCATCCCCAGACATGCAATTCCAATGAGATGAGGGAAATCTGGGAGTCCTGCAGCTTCATCCCCATCCCCGGACACACAATTCCCATGGAATGAGGGAAATCTGGGAATTCTGTGGCGCTCAGGGATTGTTTTGGTGGGCTCAGAGCACACTGTGGGTACCCCAGGATCCGATCCCCGCATCCAAAGCTGCTCCAGAGTTTTCCCAATGCGCTCCAAGGATACAATTCGGGTGTAGTTCGTGCCCAAATTTCTGCTCTGGGGTCACGGGAGAGCGGCCGAGGCAGGGAAGGAGTTTCCCAGCCTGGATCCCGCTGAGGACTGTGAGCTGTGGGGCTGTTGGGGCGGCAGGGAGAGGGGCAGCAGCTCCTGGCTGTCCCAGGTGGGCAGGACACTGAGGACTGTGAGCTGTGGGGCTGTGGGGGCCGCAGGGAGAGGGGCAGCAGCTCCTGGCTGTCCCAGGCTAGCAGGACAAGCTGCTCCATGGGGATTTTCCTGTTGGGGCTGGAATTCCGCAGCCACTGGGAGCTCGTGGTGATGCTCTGGCTGTGTCCCCTCTGCTGTCAGGGTCCCCTGGGGGAATTTGGGGTGTTTGGTGAGGTGGAGGTGCTGCTGTGACCTCCCTGGTGCCACCATGACCTCCTTGGAGACACAGGGACCCCCTCAGTGCCACTGCGACCTCCCCGGTGCCACCATGAGCCCCTTGGTGCCACTGTGATCTCTCTGGTGCCACCATGACCCCCTTGGTGCCACCGTGACCTCCTTGGTGTCACTGTGACCTCCTCAGTGCCACCATGAAACCCTTGGTGCCAGCATGACCCTCTTGATGCCACCATGACCTTCTCATGCCACCACCAGGAGCCCCGTAGTGCCACCATGACCCCCTTAGTGCCACCATGATCTCCCCAGTGCCACCGTGACCTCCTTGGTGCCACCATGACCTCCCTAGTGCCACCATGACCCTCTTGGTGCCACCATGACCTCCTTGGTGCCACTGTGACCTCCTTGGTGCCACCATGACCTTCCTGGTGCCACCATGACCCCCTTGGTGACATGGGGACCCATCAAAGACAGGGAAAGGTTCAGGATCTTCATCCCACCTCCATTCCCTGTGAGAAGGGGGTGACAACCCGGCCAAGGTCACGCTCAGTGTGGGGACAGGAGCTGCTCCAGTGTTTTTTTTTTTGGAAGGGGAAAGCTCTGGGACGTCCCCGTGGTGTTTGTGGAGCGCGTGACGTCCCCGCCGGGCTCGTGCTGGAGCCGCTTGTGCGACCTTGAGAGGAGGAACCACCTCCATGGCCTCGCTGATAACGGTTTATATCGGTTTGATATCAAACTGACCCCGCTGGGCTGATAAATAATTGAAGGAAAAGGGGAAAAAAAAAAACCTCACCGTGATTTCTGTAACCCGGGAGGGAAGGCACGGGGGGAGGGAAGGAGGAGATGAATTATGGACCAAGGTTAAAAGAGGAGCAGGAGGAGAGGGCTGAGTGCTGCAAAATCCATCAGCGGCGGCGATGTGGCCTCGGGCCAGGCTGGCTCTGGCCCAAAGCTGGGTGACATCCCCCAAAGTGGCTTTTTGGGGTGACGCTGCGGCTCCTGGAGCTGCCCCAGGACTGCAGGGTGTCCCCTTGGCGCGGTGACCGAGGCGGTGCCAGGCCCTGGCAGAGCTCGGGGAATTCCAGGCATCTGGAGCCTCTTTCCAGCTTCCCTGGAAGTCAAATCCCAGCGTGCGCTGAATGAGCCATCAGGACGAGTTCCTGTCGCCTCTCTGCGCCCTGGGACCCTCCGGGTGTGCTCCTGTGCCCTCCCCGGCCTGCCCGGGCTGGGCTGAGTGCCGGGAGGGGATTGGGATGGGGCAGAGCATCCCCAATTCCCGGGTCTGGTACCCCGGGCTGGGCTGAGCTCCGGGAGGGGTTTGGGATGGGGCAGAGCATCCCCAATTCCCGATTTGGTGCCCTGGGCTGGGCTGAGCTCCGGGAAGGGCTGGGATGGGACAGAGCATCCCAGAGATCCTGGGTTTGGTGCCCGAGGGCACCGGGAGAGGTTTGGGATGGGGCAGAACATCCCGGAGATCCAGGATTTGGTGCCCCGGGCTGGGCTGAGTGCCAGGAAGGGGCTGGGATAAGGGAGATCCTGAGTTTGGTGCCCGAGGGTGCTGGGAAGGGCTGGGATGGGGCAGAGCATCTCCGTGTTGCCGGATTTGGTGCCCTGGGGCTGGGCTGAGCTCAGGGAAGGGCTGGGATGGGACAGAGCATCCCAGAGATCCTGGGTTTAGTGCCCGAGGGCACCGGGAGAGGTTTGGGATGGGGCAGAGCATCTCCGTGATGTTGGATTTGGTGCTCCGGGCTGGGCTGAGCTCCGGGAAGGGTTTGGGATGGGACAGAACATCCCGGAGATCCCGGGTTTGGTTCTCCCGGGCTGGGCTGAGCACCGGGAACGGCTGGAACAGGGAGAGCATCTCCGTGATGCCGGATTTGGTGCCCTGGGGCTGGGCTGAGCTCTGGGAATGGTTTAGGATGGGACAGAAAATCCCTGGTTTGGTTCTCTCGGGCTGGTCTGAGCGCCGGGAGGGGTTTGGGATGGGACAGAACATCCCGGAGATCCCAGACTGGGGCCGAGCTGGGCCCTGTGAGCAGGATGGGGACTGAACCCCCGTTGGGGTCTTTGGGGGACTGAGCCCCCCGTTGGGGTCTCTGACAGAACTCGGGGGGTCTGTTCCCTCCCCCACCCCCCACAGTGCCGCACACACCACCCTCCCCCCACCCTGCCTGATTTAATTTTCTTTTTGTTCTGTCCTGTGTCCGTGTCCCCCGTGGTGTCCCCTGTGGTGTCCCCCGTGTCCCCCCCGTGTCCCCCCCGTGTCCCCCCGTGTGTCCGTGCTCCGGAGCCGTGCCCCGTGTCTCGTCTGTGCCGTTTTCAGTCACCCAGGGCTGGTTTTGTTCCCGTTTCGCTGCCATCATGTCGGGTTTGGTGGGATCACCCCGTCCCCTCACAGTCCCTGTCCCTCCATCCGCACTGTCCCCTCCCCTCCTGCCGCATGTCCGGGAGTGGGGACAGTGATGTCACCAAGGGGGGGATGAACCCAGCAGCCACCCCCTTCCCCGGGCAACCCAGTGAGGGATGATCCCATTGCACGCATCCCATTGAGGAGTGACCCCACTGAGGGATGGTCCCACTCTGTGCACCCCCATGGAAGGGATGATCCCACTCTGTGCATCCCACTGAGGGATGATTCCCCTCCTGGCACCCTCAGTGAGGGATGATCCCATTCCATGCATCCCATTGAGGTCTGACTCCACTGAGGTTTGATCCCACTCTGGATATCCCCATTGAGGGAATGATCCCATTCCAGACACCCCAATGAGGGATGATCCCAGACTGTGCATCCCCTTAATTGATGATCCCATTCCATGCATCCCAATGAGGGATGATCCCATTCCAGGCACTCTCAGTAAGGGATGATCCCACTCCAGGCACCCCCAGTGAGGGATGATCCCATTCCATGTATCCCATTGAGGGATGACCCCACTGAGGGGTGATCCCACTCTGTGCATGCCACTGAGGGATGACCCCACTCTGGGTATCCCCACTGAGGGAATGATCCCATTCCAGACACCCCACTGAGGGATGATCCCACTCCCAGCAAAGCTCTGCCATCACTCCTTGCTGAAATCCCCCATCCCCAGCCCCAAATCCCAGCCCTCAACCTCTGCCCCATGGCTGGGTGACCCTCCCTTGACCCCACTGTGCTCTCCTGGTGCCCAGATAGATCCCAACAGGACAGTCCCCATCTCTGCCCCACGGCCGGGGACCATCCCCCAGTTTTCCCTATGACCAGGGACCATCCCCACACTCTGCCCCAAGGCAGGGGACCATCTCCCTGCTCTGCCCCACATCCAGGGGACCGCACCCTGACCCCGCTGTGCTCTCTCAGTGCTCAGGTGGACGAGCCCCCATCTCTGCCCCACGGCCAAGGACCATCCCCCAGTTTTCCTGTATGGCCAGAGACCATCCCCCAGTTTTTCCCCATGGCCAAGGACCATCCCCTAGTTTTTCCCCACGGCCAAGGACCGTTCCCCAGTTTTCCCCTATGGCTAGGGACCATCCCCCAGTTTTCCCTATGGCCAGAGACCATCCCCCTGCTCTGCCCATGACCGGGGACCATCCCCCTGCTCTGCCCCACACCCAGGCCCCCTCCCCTGACCCCGCTGTGCTCTCCCGCTGCCCCGCGCAGATCCCGACAGGACGAGCTCGCACATGATCTCCGCGGACGATGCCGAGTACCCGCGGGAGTACCGCACCCTGGGCAACGGCACCCGCCGCTTCTCCAACGTGGGGCTGGTGCACACCTCGGAGCGCCGGCACACCGTGATCGCCGCCCAGAGCCTGGAGGCGCTCACCGGCCTCCAGAAGACCGAGATGGAGAGAAAACGGGACGCCTTCATGGACCACCTCAAGAGCAAGTACCCGCAGCACGCCCTGGCGCTGAGAGGGCAGCAGGAGCGCCTCAGGGACCAGGTAAGAGATTTCCTGTCATTGTCCAGGGGTGGGGGTGATTCTCCATGGGTGGGGCGGTCTGGAGGGGAAGAGGAGAAAGGTGGGCTCTGGAGGAGGCTGGGGGTGGTCCCTGTACCTCAAAAGGTGCTCTGGAGTGGCCTGGAGATGGTCCCTGTCCCTCACAGTGAGCTCTGGAGTGGTCTGGGGATAGTCCTTGTACATCATAGGGGCTCTGGAGTGGCCTGGGGAAGGTCTCAGCTCTTCACAGGGACACTGGAGTGGTCTGGGGATGGTCCCTGTCCCTCACAGGGGGCTCTGGAGTGGCTTGGGGATGCTCCTTGTACCTCACAGGGGGCTCTGGAGTGGCCTGGAAGTGGTTACAGCCCCTCACAGGAGGTTCTGGAGTGTCCTGGGGAAGGTCTCAGCTCTTCACAGGGACACTGGAGTGGCCTGGAGGTGGTCCCAGTCCCTCACAGAGGCTCTGGAGTGGCCTGAGATGGTCCCTCCCCCTTGCAGGGGGTTCTGGAGTGGTCTGGGGACAGTCCCTGTCCCTCATAGGGGGCTCTGGAGTGGCCTGGGGATGGTCCCAGCCCCTCACAGGGGGTTCTGGGGATGGTCCCAGCCCCTCAGAGGTGACACTGCCCTGGGAAGTGATGGATGGTGGTCCCAGCCCCTCACTTTGGATGTGTGTGAAGTTGGGGGGTGGGTGAGGCAGCGTCCTGCAGGGGTGAGAAAAATTACCCAGATGTGAGGAAGAGAATTCTCCAGGTGTGGGAGGAGAACCCCTGCCCTCCCCCAAGACTGCGGATCTCCCAGGGTGGGTTTCCCCTGCCCCATGGATGGATTCAATCCCCCTGATGGGTTTCCTCTGCCCCCTGGATGGATTTAACCCCCCTGGATGGATTCAATCCCCCCTGGCCAGGACAGGAGCAGGACATTTGTCCTCACAGAGCTGGGGGGGTGTGACAGCCATGAGGGACAGCTGGGCCCTGGCTTTGCCCCACAGAGGGGTGACCCCAGCCCGGGGGTGACCCCCAGCCCAGGTCCCGGCAGGTTTGGGGTGGGCAGCAAACCCCAGCCAGGGGGGTCAGTGCTGACACCAGAATGTCCTTTGGCTGTGTCCCCAAGGACCTGCTGGTCCTCGCAGGTGACAGGTCCAGCAGGTGACTCATCTGGTGACCTTTGCTGAGACCAGCAGACCCCAGGGATGGGCTGTTCAGGAGTGGGGTCCTGACCTTGTTTTGGGGTGTGCTGGGGACCCCAAATTCTGTTGTGGTTGGTGCTGAATTCACCACGATGTCCTTTGGCTGTGTGTCCCCTTGTTGGTCCTTAGGGCAGGTGACATCTGGTGGTCTTTACTGAGCACAGCAGACCCCAGGGATGGGCTGTTCAGGAGGGGGTCCCTATCCCTGTGTTGGGGTGTTCTGGGGACCCCAAATCCAAATCCCTTGGGGTCAGTGCTGCGTCCATCATGATGTCCTTTGGCTGTGTGTCCCCTGCTGGTCCTTGGGGCAGGTGACATCTGGTGACACCTGCTGAGAGCCCCAGGGATGGGCTGTTCTGGGGGGTTCCTATCCCTGTTTTGGGATGTGCTGGGGACCCCAAACCCCTTGGGGTCAGTGCCATGCCCACCACCACATCCATTGGTTGTGTGTCCCCTGCTGGTTCTTGGAGCAGGTGACATATGGTGACCTTTGCTGAGCACAGCAGACCCCAGGCATGGGCTGTTTCAAAAGGGGGATCCTATCCCTCTTTAGGGGTGTGCTGGGGACCCCAAATCCAAATCCCTTGAGGTCAGTGCAATGTCCCCCACAATGTCCTTCAGTTTTGTGTCCCCTGGTCCTCGGGGCAGGTGACATCTGGTGGCCTTTGCTGAGCACAGCAGAGCCCTCGGGTTGGACTATTCCAGGAGGGGGTCCCTATCCCTGTTTTTGAGTTTTGGGGACTCCAAACCCCACATTTGGCTTCCAGCAACATTGATATGGCAGCAATAAATCCCCACCTCCCCTCAGGGAGGGGAACCCAAAACATCCAAGGCTGTGGCCGGCAGGAAACCCCAAATCACCCCAAAAATCCCCAGGGGACAAAGGTGACAATTCCCAGAAATGGTGTGGTGGAAGGAAATCCAGATTTACCAGGAAAACCGGCAGAATCAGAGCCCCTGTCCCTCCAAATGTCCCCAGACCCCAAAATTTTGGTGAGGGGACAATAATTTTGGCCAGGGGACAATAATTGATGGTGGCTTTTGCCATCACCATCAGCCACAATCCGTATTTGGAGATGGAGCAGGATCATTTCCAGGCCCTGCTTCACGGTAAATCAACAGGATTTTTTTCCTTATTATTACAGGGATTTAAAGACTTTCCTTTTTTTAAAATAAGCAGCAGCTCCCAAAAGAAAAAAAAAAAAAAAAAAAAAAAAAAAAAAAAAAAAAAAATCCAGCTCAGGTTGGCTCAGGTCTGATAAGCTGCTGAGGATTTTTATAGGTGAAGGGAAGATGATCTGGATTTGGGAATTATTGGGAATTATCTCCTTTATTCCCCAGCCCGTTGGAATGTGGGGGGTGTCTGGGAAAATCTTGGCTCCAGCCAAACCCAGCCTGGATTTTGGGGCTTGGTTGGACCCCATTCCCCACCCAAACACCCCAAAATCTTACAAAATCCTCCTTTTATTTCCTTTCCCCTCCTCCTTTTCCTTCATTTCCGCTGCAGGCAGTAAATAATAGCAGGAACCCAGAAATCCTGGAGAGCTCAGGTGCCAACCTTTAAATGACATTGGGATCCAGGCTCTGACTGGAATGTTTGAAACTCACTTTGATATTCCAGAGCAAAGGAACAGATTTCAGAATTCTAGGCTTTCCTGTTTTATTGGGATTTTTTAAAATAATAATAATAATTAAAACCAAAAAAGACATGCAAGGGAGTTTGGAACATCAGAGGTGAAAAGGAACATCCCATAAACATCAACGTCCTTTCCAGCCTGGCAAAAATCCGTTGGATTTGAGTGTGAGAATGGGAAAGGGAGAGAAATGTTTGGTTTAATCATGGGCAGAGCAGGGGGTGGGGAAAAATATCGAGGGAAAAATTGTGGCAAATCTGCAGGGATGATTTAAAATCCAGGTGGGAAGAGGTGTTAAATAGAAATGTTAAGAATAAGGAGAGGAATGGGAGTGGGAATGGAATGGAATGGAATGGAATGGAATGGAATGGAATGGAATGGAATGGAATGGAATGGAATGGAATGGAATGGAATGGAATGAGAGGCCGCTGGAAATGTTGGCTGTAGGATTTGAGGGTAAATCCTGCCCTGGGAGGGAAAAATATGGCAGGAAAGGGGTAGGAGATGATTTTTAAGCTGCTTTCCAACCCAAATTTTTCCATGATCCCAACGCTCTGGGAATGGGATTCGGATGGAGCCGCCCTGTGATGCCTCATGTTGAGGGTATGGAAATCCGGGACCTGTTGGAAAAATGAGGAATAGTTGGAAAAATGAGGAATAGTTAGAAAAACAAGGAAAATTTAGGGAAATAATCCTGTGGTTGAAGGAGTCACCCCATCCCCACATCCAATATCCCATTGATTTTGGATGTGTTTTTCCACACGGGTCAGGAAAACGTGGTTTGATGCAGATGGATCCTAAATCCTGGGAAAAAAGGGATTAAGGACCCATTTCTCATCCATCACCAGGGAAAAGCTGCATCGTGGTTTAACCCCTTCCTCTCCCCGACTTACCTTGTGGGGTTGAGCCCACCTGGAGTTGAGGCTCCCCCCCAAAAAAAATGAAGGGTCCAAAATCTTGAATTTCAGCCTGGGCTGTTCTGCAGCAAGGAAATAACAACAAAATAAAATCCAGGGAAAGGTGGAGCTGAGTGTTCTGTGCCTGACAGCAGCAGATTTGCAGCTGCCTGGAATAAATCCAGCTCGGGAATAAATCAATGGGAGCTGGGGGGAGTGTCCGGCACCTGAGGGGACAGGGGGACAACGGGGGATGGGTTGGGATGAAGGAAGGGATGAGGGTTGGGATGAAGGTTGGGATCAAGGTTGGGATGGAGGTTGGGATCAAGGTTGGGATGAAGGTTGGGATGGTGATTGGGATGGAGGTTGGGATAAAAGTTGGGGTGAAGGTTGGGATGGACATTGGGATGAAATTTAGGATAAAGGTTGGGATGGAGGTTTGGATGAAAGTTGGGATAAAGGTTTGGATGAAGGTTGGGATAAAATTGAGGATGAAGGTTGGGATAACGGCTGGGATGAAGATTGGGGTTAAGGTTGGGATAAAGGTTGGGATGAAAGTTGGGATAAAGGTTTGGATGAAGGTTTGGATGAAGGTTGGGATGAATGTTGGGATGCAGAAAGGGATTAAAGCTGGGATGAAGGTTAGGATGAACATTGGGATGAAGGTTGGGAGGAAAGTTTGGATGCATGTTAGGATAGAGATTGGGATGAAGGTTTGGATGAAAGTTTGGATGAAGGTTTGGATGAACATTGGGATGAAGGTTGGGATGAAGGTCAGGAGGAAGATTGGGATAAAGGCTGGGATGAAGGAAGGGACGAAAGTTGGGACGAAGGTTGAGATAAGGGTTGGGATAAGGGTTGGGATGAAGGTTGGGATGAAGGTTGGGATGAAGGTGGAAGTGCAGATGGAGAGGCCGGGAAGGAAGAAGGAAGGGATGAAGGTGGGGCAGGGAGGGATAAGATTTGGGGTTCATCTGGGCGCAGGCAGGGATGAGGGAAGGGATGAAGGAGGAGGGACAGGTCGGGATCCAGACGTGGCCTCCTGCGGTTCAGCTGGAGCAGAGATGATCCTGTGGGAGGGTGCAGTTTTCCTCTGAAGGTCCAGTGGTGCTGAGATGAGTCGGGTCTTCCTCTGGGAATCCAGTGGGAACAGGCTGCTGTGCTGTTCCAAATCCCAGATTTTATCCAGGCAGGAATGCTGTGCTCCTCCCCCTGGATGGAGCATCTCCCAATGGGATGATGGAATTTTATCAGCCCTGCAGTGAGCCTTGATGGCCCATTAACAGCAGATATCAGCAGGGAGGATGGGATAGATAAGGAGAGATAAGAACACTGCCCCACCTGGTTTAACAGCAGATCTCCCCCAGAGTGATAAGGGGCAGGTCCTGGAAGAGATAAGAACACTGCCCCACCTGGTTTAATAGCAGATCTCCCCCAGAGTGATAAGGGACAGGTCCTGGAAGAGATAAGAACACTGCCCCAGCTGGTTTGAACAGCTGCCCATTAACAGAAGATTCCCCCAGAGTTAAGAGGAATGGTCATGGAAGAGATAAGGAAAACACCTTCCCAAAAACCCATCTGGTTTCAACAGCTGGGAATAGAACACAAACTGCTGGTCACATCCTGCATTGTCACCCAAGGCACCAGTGCAGGACAGGCTGGGCTGTGTCCCCAAGCTGTCCCCAGCTCTGCTGTCACTGAGGGTCTCAGCCATGTCCCCGTTCTGTGCTGTGCTGTCACCAGGGGGGTCCCGGCTGCATCCCCTCCTTGTCTCCAGCTCTGCTGTCACCAGGGGGATCCTGGCCATGTCCCCATTCTGTGCTCTGCTGTCACCTGGGCTCCTGGCCGTGTCCCCAAGCTGTACCTGGCTGTGCTGTCATCTGGGGCACCCAGCTGTGTCCCCCAGCTGTACCTGGCTCTGCTGTCACCTGGGGGGTCCCAGCTTTGTCCCCCAGCTGTCCCCAGCTCTGCTGTCACTGGGGCCCTCAGGGGGCTGAAATTTGGGGTGGGGCTGTGTGTCAGGGGCAGCAGGTGCTGCTCTCCAGGTGGGAGAGGCTGTTCCAGGGAATCCTCTGCCCTTCCTGGTGGTGCCGTCTGATGGCTCTGAGGGCTGTGCAGGGAACACAGGTGGCACCGGTCACAGGTGGCACTGGGGTCCCACAGAGGGGTCCTGCACAGCCAGGGCACAGGGGGAGCCCGCAGGGGCTGTGCTGGGGGGGCTGATGGAGGGCTGTGAATCCAGGTGTGAATCCAGGTGTGAATCCAGGTGTGTGTGAATCCCTGTGCACTTCCATATGCACACCCATGTGTGGACACATCCCTGCGTGTATCCGTTTGTGTTTCCATGTGTGTATCCCTGCGTTATCCATGTCCACATCCATGTCTATATCCCTGTATTTCCATGCCCATATCCATGTCCAGATTCCTTTATTTCCTTGTTATCCATGCCCATATCCATGTCCATATCCATGTCCATATCCATATCCATGTCCACATCCCTGCATTTCCACATCCATGTATTTCCCTATATTTCCACACCCATGTCCATATCCATATCCCTGTATTTCCATGTCCATATCCCTGTATTTCCTTGTGTTATACATGCCTATATCCATCTCCACATCCCTGTATTTCCCTGTTATCCATGTCCATGTCCATATCAATATCTCTGTATTTCCATGTCCATATCCCTGTATTTCCCTGTGTTATCCATGCCCATATCTATGCCTATATCCATGTTCATATCCATGTCCACATCCCTGTATTTCCCTATATTTCCACACCCATGGCCATATCCATATTCCCGTATTTCCATGTCCATATCCCCGTATTTCCATGTCCATATCCCTATATTTCCCTGTCCATATCCCTGTATTTCCCTGTCCATATCCCTGTATTTCCCTGTATTTCCCTGTCCATATCCCTGTATTTCCCTGTCCATATGCATGTCCATATCCCTGTGTTATCCACGTCCATATCCCTGTATTTCCATACCAAATATCCATGTCCATATCCCTGTATTTCTCTGTATTTCCCATCCATATCCCTGTATTTCCCTATATATCCCTATATTTCCCATATCCATATCCCTACCCCTGTATTTCCACATCCCGGTATTTCCATTATTCCCTCCCCTCTTTGCCCCTCCCCATCGCAGGCCCCGCCCCCTCTCTCTCAGCGCCCCCTGCCGGCGGCTAGGCAGGGGGCGTGGCCGAGGCGCGGTTGCCATGGTGACGGCGCCGCGGGCGGGGCGGGGCGGGGCGTGCCCGGCGGCGGGAGGTGGCGGGAGGTGTCGGCTCCGAGCCGAGCGCGGCCGAACGCGGCCGAAGGGGGCCGAGAGGTGCCGAGAGGTGCCGAGCGGGGCCGAGCGCGGCCGAGCCGAACCGAGAGCGGCCGAGCGCGGCCGAGCGGCGGATCCGCAGCGCTCACCTGCCGCAGGTACCGGGCGGGAATGCGCGGGCTGGAGCGGGCTGGAGCGGGATGGAGCGGGGCGCATCCCCCCGGGTGCTCACGGAGCCGGTGTCCGCCGCCCGCTGCTGCAGCTCCCCGCGCCGATCTCCCCTGCCCGAGCTGTCCTGGTGTCGCTCCTACCTGCCGCAGTATCCCCCTCCCCAAAATTCCCACCCCGAGGTGCTGGTTCTCCTCTCCCAGCCCCATCAGCAGCCGGGGGTGTCCTTACCCTGGCCCCAGACCGGGGGCTGTCTCTCCACCTTCTCTTTTCCTTTAACCCCCCCTTTTTCCCCGGTCCCCCCTTTCCCGGGGTCCCCTCTGTCCCCAGTGTCGCGGTGGGGAGGGGGTGGCATCGTCCCCGCGCTGCCCTTTGGTGCAGCAGCACAGGGGGGGCTCCCCCTGTCCCCTCCGGGTGCACCGGGGCGGGGGGGGGGGGCGGGCCGTGCAAAACCCTGGCCCTGCTGGTGCCACCCCCCCATGAGCAGCCCCCGCTGTCCCAGGGCAGCTCCTCCTTGTCACCCGTGTCCCCTTGCCCCGTGTCCCCCGATTCCTTCTGCCCCCCTCGAGCAGCGGACAGGGGCAGATGGGTGGCCTGGGGACACAAATTTTGTCACCTCCAGCTCACCTGGCGCAGCGTCCTTCCCGCGGGGACACCCAGGGGTGCCCCCAAACCGGCCCCCTGCGGTGGCAGGAAAGGTCTGACCTCACCCCCAAACCCCCTTCAGGAGGGACCTGGGGGTGCCCTGTTGGGCCGGTTTGGGGCTACAGGGGCCAGAGGGGACCCTCGGGGCTCTTCCCCGCGGTGTCATCTTGGTCTCCAGAGGTGCAGAGTGACGGGAGGCGCTGAAATGGTGGAGCGGGGCGCGCGTGTGGCTGCCGGGAGTAACACGAGAGCGCTGTGTGTGTGTGTGCGTGTCCCCGGCACTGCAGCCCGAGCCGGCCCTATCGATTCCCTCCTTTTCCTCCCCCCCCCGACCCCGCCGGCGGCGATTCCCGGCTCGTTCCCGGCTGGGAATGGGGGTCTGGAGTCAGGCAGAATTCCCTGCTTCTCCTTGTTTGGGGTTTTTAATGGGAGTGGGGCTTGAAGTCCTCCAGAAGTGGGTAAAAAGCAGGTTGGGGATGGTGGTGACAGCAGCAGGGAGGGCAGGAATGAGTTAATGGCAGTCCGGCAGGGAGAGGGCCGGGAGTGCCCAGCAGGAATTGGAGGTGGGATGTGGGATTGGCACCGGCGGGCTCGTGGAGCTCCCCCTTCCTCCCCCTGGAAGGGCTGTGAGGATTCCTGCTGCCCCCGGCACACACGGGCAGGTGGAGGTGTCCATCCCTCCTTCCTTCCATCCGTGGATTTATCCATTCCTCCATCCATGGATCAGTCCATTCCTCTGTTCATCCCTCCTTCCATCCATCCGTGGATCCATCTATCCCCCTATTCCTCCATCCCTCCTTCCATCCCTCCATCCATCCCTCCATCCCTCCATTCATCCATCCCTCCATCCCTCCATCCATCCATCCATCCCTCCATTCATCCATCCCTCCATCCATCCCTCCATCCATCCATCCATCCATCCCTCCATCCATCCCTCCATCCATCCATCCGTCCATCCATCCATCCATCCCTCCATCCATCCATCCATCCATCCATCCATCCATCCATCCATCCATCCCTCCATCCATCCCTCCATCCCTCCATCCATCCATCCCTCCATCCCTCCATCCATCCCTCCATCCATCCCTCCATCCCTCCATTCATCCATCCCTCCATCCCTCCATTCATCCATCCCTCCATCCATCCCTCCATCCATCCATCCATCCCTCCATCCATCCATCCATCCCTCCATCCATCCATCCATCCATCCATCCCTCCATCCATCCATCCCTCCATCCATCCATCCATCCATCCATCCATCCATCCATCCATCCATCCCTCCATCCATCCATCCCTCCATCCATCCATCCATCCATCCATCTATCCATCCATCCATCCATCCCTCCATCCATCCATCCATCCATCCATCCATCTATCCATCCATCCATCCATCCATCCATCCATCCATCCCTCCATCCCTCCATCCCTCCATCCCTCCATCCATCCCTCTCTTCCCTGAACTTTCCCTCTGTTCCCAACCCAAATTTCCCTCCTCCTGCCCATCACCTCGGGGGTCGTGACGAGCCGGTCCCCGCGGTGGCTTTTAGGGGAGGGGACACAAATCCCCGCAGCAGCAGCCGCTCTGCCATCCCTGCGGCTCCGCCAGCCCCGGCTCGGGAGGGGACAGAGGAAGGGCAGGGCGGGCTCCAGCGGGGTCTTCCTCACCCACCGGGGTCTTCCTCACCCACCGGGGTCTTCCTCACCCGCAGCTTTCCCGTGGCTGCTGAGCCCCCCCCTCATTGCCCCCTCCCCACCCGGGGGGACCCTGCGGCTGCTGTGACCCCCCTGCGGGAACCTCCTTGTCCTTTGCTTTTCCCAAGGATTTATCCATCTTTTCTGGCTTTAGGGCTGCCGGATGGATTTGTGGGGAGGGGGGAATCACCCCGGGGGTGGGTCAGGGCTGTGCGCTGCTCGCTGCCCGTTCCCTGCCGGCTTTTTTACCTTGCGCGTCCCCTATTGTGTTTGGTCCACCTACGCCGTGCCGTTGCCATGGCCACGGTGCCATCTGATCTGCCCAACTCCTGCCAGCTCCCCCTGCCCTGCCCTGCCCCAAAAAACCCTTCTCCGGCCCGGGCAGCGCGGGGGAGGAGGTGGCAGATGAAGGGACACCTTGACCCCCGTGCGGGGCTTTGGGGCTCTCCCGCATTAAATCAAATACTCTCCCCTCCCGAAACTCATGAGCAGGCTGGGCACGAAATCGGGGTCCCCAGGGGCTCGGGAGAAGGGGCTGCCCTTGGCCGGGGCTGCTGCAGGAGGGAGATTTTGGGATGGCTGCTCCTCCCCAGTCCTGGTGCATTCACCGCTCCCAGCGCTGCGGATTCGCCTCCAGTTCACCAGGAGAGGTGCAGCAGGAGGAGATGGAGGAGGAGGAGGAGGAGGAGGCTGGAGACAGGGCCAGACACGCCAAAGCCACCCGCGGCCAGCGGGGTCGGCGCTCCGGTGTCACCGCGCTGTCCCCAAGGGCCCGGAGTGGAGATCGGGCTGTAATTGGGGCTCGGAGAGGAAGAGGAGGAGGAGGAGGGGGAGGTGGAGGGGCCTGGAGGGGAAAGTTGGAGCTGAGGGGGCCGCGCTGACGTTGAGTGGCCGTGACAGGCGCTGTGGCATCTCTGATGTCACCCCCATGGCCGGCAGAGTGGGAGAGCCCGAAAGAGGAGCGGCAAAAACCTCATGGGGGGGACACGGGGAGGCACCTGAGGAGCCCAGGGGGACAGGAATGATCCCCAGCCCTCCTGCATCCCGCCCTGTCCCCGTGTCCCCTCCCCTGGCCGCCTTCGAGAGGTGCCTGCGGTAATTTCCAGACCTCAGGTGCCAAAATCTGCATCCTCAGGTGCCAAAATCCGCATCCCCAGGTGCCAAAATCCGCATCTCCGCTCCGCCCGGTCACTGTTTGCATTCCTCTCCCTCCTCTCCTCATGCTGCTCTTTCCACTTTAATTCACTTTCACTGGCGCTGAAAAGCATTTTAAAAAAATCCTAAACAACAACAACAAAAAACTTTAATAAGGAGAAACGGATTTAAATCACTTTTGGGCTGTTATTTTTTTCAAGGAGATTTTTGTTTGTCAAGACGCGGCGCCCGAGGGGTGGTGGGGAGGGGAGGGGGGGGACTCGATCGGAACTCCTGGAAACGAGTTAATTAAAAAGCCGATGAAGCCGGTTCTGTCCTCCCTCGGAGTGCCGGCTTTGAGAGGGACACGGCCGTGCCTCGTTAATCACCAGCAGATTTGTGATTTAATTGCCAGCCAGGGGAAGTCCCCCTCGGTCAAGGCGCTGACTCACTTGTGCTTCATTTCATTTACCTCCCGTCTGCTCCTGGGACAGCCACAACCGCCGTTTAATTTATTTATTTGATGGGTTGGGTGTTTTTGTTGTTTTGTTTTTTTTTTTTTTTTTTTCAAACTTAACTCTCGAAATATTCCCGATGACATCACTCCAGCCTCGCTTTTCCTCCTCTGTGTGCGCGTCCATCCCTCCGAGAGCTCACGGCGGCATCTCCAACCCCTCCCTGCTTTTCCTGCCCCTCGTCCCCGGGGCTTTGGGGACCTTCAGCTCCTCGTTATCCCCTCGTTGGGCAGCACCCCGGACATGACTCTCATTGTAATCATAAATCGCAGCCTCTGTAATTCCGCCCCCCCCGCACCTTCCTGCTGCAAGAGCCGCTGCTTTATGGCTCGGAACGAGCTGTCGCTTCCAATCCTCTCCCGGCCCATTATCTCCCCTTTGATGCTTTTGAAGAGCCAGCGAAATGTTAATTCCTCTCCTCTCCTCTCCTCTCCTCTCCTCTCCTCTCCTCTCCTCTCCTCTCCTCTCCTCTCCTCTCCTCTCCTCTCCTCTCCTCTCCTCTCCTCTCCTCTCCTCTCCTCTCCTCTCCTCTCCTCTCCTCTCCTCTCCTCTCCTGATTTTGGACAAATCCAGCCTGGAAAGTGCTGACAGGGACATCTGGGGGATGTCCCTGCTGTGTCCCCGAGTTTGGGGGTGCAGCAGGGATGGTCCTGGCAGGAACCTGGACACCACTCTGGGATTGTCCCCACTCTGTCCCCGGGTCTGGTGATGCAGCTGTGGATGTTCTCACGGTGTCTCAGGGTTTAGAGGTGCTGCAGGGATGTCCCCACGATGTCCCAGGGTTTGGGGGTGCTGTAGAGATGTCCCCACTGTGTCCCCAAGTTTGGGGAAGCAGCGGGGATGGTGCTGGCAAGGACATCTGAGGGATGTCCCCTCTGTGTCCCCAAGTTTGGGGGTGCAGCTGTGGATGTCCCCACGGTGTCGCAGGGTTTGGGGGTGCAGCTGAGATAGTGCTGGCAGGGGCCTGGACACCGTGCTGGGGATGTCCCCACTGTGTCCCCAGGTCTGGGGGTGCTGTAGGGATGTCCCCACTGTGTCACTGGGTTTGGGGGTGCAGCAGAGATGGTGCTGGCAGTGACAGCTGTGGATGTCCCCTCTGTGTCCCCAGGTCTGGGGGTGCTGCAGGAATGGTCGTGGCAGGGACATCTGTAGGATGTCCCCACAGTGTCCCCAGGTCTGGGAGTGCAGCTGTGGATGTCCCCATGGTGTCCCAGGGTTTGGGGGTGCTGTAGGGATGTCCCCACTGTGTCACCGAGTTTGGGGGTGCAGCTGGGATGGTGCTGGCAGGGACAGCTGGGGATGTCCCCAAGTTTGGGGCTGCAGCTGGGGGTGTCCCTGCTGTGTCCCAGGGTTTGGGGGTGCTGCAGGGACCTGGACACCACACTGGGGATGTCCCCTTTGTGTCACCGGGTCTGGGGATACAGCAGGAATAGTGCTGGCAGGGATGTCCCCGCTGTGTCCCCAAGTTTGGGGATGCAGCTGTGGATGTCCCCTCTGTGTCATTTGGGGGTGCAGCTGAGATAGTGCTGGCAGGGGCCTGGACACCGTGCTGGGGATGTCCCCACTGTGTCCCCAGGTCTGGGGGTGCAGCTGGGGATGTCCCCACTCTGTTCCCGGGTTTGGGGGGGCAGCAGGAATGGTGCTGGCAGGGACAGCTGTGAATGTCCCCACAGTGTCCCCAAGTTTGGGGGTGCAGCTGGAACAGTGCTGGCAGTGACAGCTGGGGGTGTCCCCTCTGTGTTCCCAGGTTTGGGGGTGCAGCAGGGATGGTGCTGGCAGAGACAAGTGGGGGATGTCCCCACTGTTTCTCCAGGTCTGGGGGTGCAGCTGTGGATGTCCCCACGATGTCCCAGGTCTGGGGGTGCAGCTGGGGGTGTCCCCACTGTGTCCCTGGGTCTGGGGGTGCAGCTGGGGATGTCCCCACAGTGTCTCAGGGTGTAGGGGTGCAGCTGGGATGATGCTGGCAGTGACATCTGGGGATGTCCCCTCTGTGTCCCCAGTTTTGGGGTGCAGCTGTGGACGTCCCCACAGTGTCTCAGGGTTTAGGGGTGCTGCAGGGAAGTGCTGGCAGTGACATCTGGGGATGTCCCCTCTGTGTCCCCAGTTTTGGGGTGCAGCAGGGCCGTGTCTGTCCCTGCCCCCCCATCCCTGCTCCACATCCTCGGCGTTTTTTGGTCCGTTTGTGATGGGTGGAGGACACGCAGGGGGTGGTGGCAGCAGAGCCAGCGGGGACAGATGGAGCCCACAAAGTGCCAGCGTGGCGCTGCCACACTTGGCACTGCCCAAAAACCAACAGCAGATTGTCAGCCCTGGATGCTCCTGGCAGGGGACGGGCAGCGTGTCCCTGTCCCCAGGGCTCTGCCACACCCCTGGGGACAGGTGGGACCCACAGGTGACGGTCCCCAGCCCTGCCAGAACCTTCTGGAATCCCTCCAGCAGTCGGATGTGGAGCCGTGGCGTGTGGTGGGGCTGTGATTTATGGCCTTGGGCTGATAAGCTTGTCCAGTCATCCCCAAAATGATAAATAAAATAAAAAAAAAAATCCGCACCCGGCGCTGGCAGCAGATAGGATCAGCAATATCAGGGCAGGGGAAAATTACTGAGGGCTCCTCGACAGGGAAATGAAGAGAGGGGAGGGAGGAAAGGAGAAAAAAGTTGTGGGGAAGGGAAAAGTCCAGGAGTGTCCCCAGCCCCCTCTGGAGAGGGAAATAAGGAAAAAAATGGGAATAATGGGAAGAATCCCCAACTCCAGTGGGGACAGGTGCATCTCCAGCCCCTCTGGAGAGAGAAATAAAGAAAAAAATGGGAATAATGGAAAGAATTCCCCATTCCAGCAGGGACAGGAGCATCTCTGACCCTTCTGGAGAGGGAAATAAAGCAAAAATAGGAATAATGGGAAGAATTCCCCATTCCAGTAGGGTCAGGAGCATCTCCAGCCCCTCTGCACAGAAAAAATAAAGAAAAAGATGGGAATAATGAGAAGAATTCCCCCTTTCTCCTGCCACAAACCGGGCTGGGGCCTTTGGGGACTGGCTGCAGGTCCTGGGACATCAGATCTCATGGAAAGCCCATTCCAGCCGCTAAATGGAAGGAATTAGGGGAATTGAGGGATTCAGAGGGGGCTGAGAGTCTGAGTGTCCCCCTGAGTGTGACCTGGGCACCTCCAGACCTCGGGGCTGAGCTGGTGGGGAGGAGCAGCTGCTGGAAGGGATTGGGAAATGAGTTCTGTCCACTCAAAATCAGCTGGAGGGAAAAATCCTGTGTTTAAAATCACATTTGTCGATGCTCCCTGGCGCAGACATCCCCAGGGAAAAGCAGAGTGACAGGAGAGCTGTCCCTGCAGATCCTGGGGACATTCCCAGCTCTGGGCAGGGCTGGCACATCCTGGGGGGAGCTGGGGCTGGATCCCAAGCCCTGGGAGCTGCTGGAGCCTCTGCTGGGGTTGGAGGTTTGGGATGGACACGGGGCACTGCTGGGATTGGGGTTTGTCCCTGTGCAGGGCTGGGGAGGGACTGGTTTGTCAGTGCCCAGTGTCCCCTGTATGTGTCCAGTGTCCCTTGTCTGTGCCCAGTGTCACCTGTGTGTGCCCAGTGTCACTTGCCCTGTGTCCACATCCCTTTCTCTGTGCCCAGCATCACTTGCCCCATCCTCAGCTCCACTTCCCCATCCCCACATCCTTTCCCTATTCCCTGTCCCCAGCTCCAATTCCCAGTCCCCAGTTCCCTTTCCTTGTTTTGTGCTCCCATTCCCTGTCCCCAGCTCCTTGTTCCCACATCCTTTCCCTGTTCCCAGCACCCTTTCCCTGTCCCCTTTCCCTGTCCCACATCCTGTCTCTGTCCCTAGCTCCCTGTCTCTGGTTCCCTTTCCCCGTTCCCAGCTCCATTTCTGTGTCCCCACATCCTTTCCCTATTCCCAGTTCCCTTTCCCTGTCCCCAGCTCCTTTTCCCTGTTTTGAGCTCCCATTACCTGTCCCCAGCTCCCTTTCCCTATTCCCAGCTCTGTTTCCCTTTTCCCCGTTCCCTTTCCCTTGTCCCCACATTCTTTACCTGTCCCCAATTCGCTTTCCCTGTCCCCAAATCCTTTACCTGTCCCCAACTCGCTTTCCCTGTCTCCAAATCCTTTCCCTGTCCCCAAATCCTTTCCCTGTCCCCAAATCCTTTCCCTGTCCCCACACCCTTCCCCTATTCCCATTTCCCTTTCCCAAACCCCCTCCCAGCAGCTCCGTGCCCTCACCTCCCCACTCGAGGTGTCTCCGTTGATTTTCCCCCAAACCCAAACCCCGAGGCGGCTCCTCCTTTTCCCGGGAATATTTTGGGAACATCCCAGCGGTGCCTTGGGCTCCCTCTGGGCTTTATCTCCATCCTGGTGATCCCGGTTGGGAATTTTTATTCCCGTGCCCTTGGAAAAGACCTTTGTGCCTCCAGGCTTGTCTGCGGGAAACCTCGGCGCTCTTTGACTCAAAAAAAAAAACATCTAAAACGCTTTTTAAATTCCTTTTTTTTGGGGGGAAGTGAGTTGGTCGAGGCTGAGCTCGGGTTGGAAACTCCCGGCGTTGTGTGCGGAATGTTGATGTGAGCTGGAATGGGAAAGGGATGGAATAAACTGAGGTTTGGGGTGAGGAGGGCAGGTGGATTTGTGTTTGTGCTCGTGGGCAGCAGGAGGGGAGGGAAGGGAACAGCAAATCCGCCCACGGATACGGGAATTCCTGGGATAAAAATTCGGTCCAACATTTCTGCAGCTTCTCCCGGCACTTCCTCGGACTGGGAACCCAGTTTGGATTTAAAAAAATAATTTAAAATTTAAACTCGGTTTGGATTTAAAATAACCATTGGAAATTTAAACCCGGTTTGGATTTTAAATAATCATTGAAAATTTAAACTCACTTTGGATTTAAAATAATGATTTAATAATATTTTTTTAAAATTTATCTAAGCAAAAAAAACCCACCCAGGTTTGCAGGGGAATAAAAGCCAGAGGGTGGGGGGGGTGTGAGAGGGGAGGATGGAGCAGAGGAGAACTTTGATCCCAATAAAATCCCGTCGGGACAAAAGCTGCTTTGTGCTCGTTTCTCCCACCTCAGCCAACATTATCCTGGTGATTTCTCCTCCCGGACATGTGGATCCCACTCCTCACCCCTGGATCCCATCCTGTGTCCCTGGATCCCACTCCTTGTCCCTGGATCCACTCCTTATCCCTGGATCTCACTCCTCATCCCTGGATCCCATTCCTTTTTCCTGGATCCATCCCTTGCCCCTGGCTCCCACTCTCTGGTGTTTGTGGTACCACCACCCCGAGCACCCTCAGGGATTCATTCCAGGCTCCTTGGGATCCCTGGATCCTGCTCCTTTTCCCTGGATCCCTCCCCTTTTCCCTGGATCCACCCCTTGCCCCTGGATCCCGGTCCTCATCCCTGGATCCCACTGCCTGTCCCTGGATCCCACTGCCTGTCCCTGGATCCCACTGCCTGTCCCTGGATCCACTCCTTTTTCCTGGATCCCACTCCTCATCCCTGGATCCAATCCTTTTCCCAGGATCCCACTGCTTGTCCCTGGATCCACTCATTGTCCCTGCATCCCTCTCCTTGCCCCTGGATCTCACTCCTCATCCCTGGATCCAATCCTTTTCCCAGGATCCCTCTTCTCATCCCTGGATCCCACTGTCTGTCCCTGGATCCCATTCCTTTTCCCTGCATCCCTCTCCTCGTCCCTGGATCCCACTCCTTTTCCCTGGATCCACCCCTTGCCTCTGGATCCCATTCCTCATCCCTGGATCCTTCTCTCTGCATCCCACTCCTCATCCCTGGATCCAATCCTTTTCCCTGGATCCCTCTCCTCATCCCTACATCTCACTCCTTGTCCCTGGATCCCACTCCTTTTCCCTGGATCCCATCCCTTGTCCCTGTATCCCATCCCTTTTCCCTGGATCTATCCCTTGTCCCTGGATCCCTCTCCCCATCCCTGTCTCCCACTCTCCGGTGTTTGTTTCACCCTCGGGCACTCCCGGGATTCCCGGCTCTCCCACGGGCGGTCCCCGGGGCTGGGGGAGCTCCGGCCAGGCCGTGAGCGGTGCCAGCTCCTGTCACCGGCCGTGTCACATCGCTGTGACAGCGGTGACAACACCATGCAGGGAAGGGGAGTTGGGGGAAAAAAAAATCCCCTGGAAAATGAAGATTATTGTTCGTGTTTTGGGGTGGAAAATGAAGATTATTGTTCGTTTTTTGGGGTCGAAAATGAAGATTATTGTGATTTCCATTGCCAGGACGGGCCGGGCACACCGGTGACACCAGTACCACTCTGGGCTGTTCTGCCACCCCCTTTTCCCTCCTTTTTCACCCCAATTTTCTTCAATCCCACCCCCTTTTTGCCCCCCAAAATCTCCAACAACCCTTTGAGAGGGGCAGGAACCAGAGCAGGTTTAAACCCTCAAAGGGAAGAAAAAAAAAGTCAAACCAAGAATCTTAATGGTATTTTTATTTTTTGTTTTTGTTTTTGTGTGTGTGTGTTTTCTTCTGTTGTTTTATCTTTTATTTTCATTGTTGTTGTTGTTGTTAGCAACCCAACTACTGGAGCTTTAAGGTCAGTATTTTGGATTTTTTTTTCCTGCTTTCTCTTTGAAATGCATGTGGCTGTGGCTCTGGAGGGGGAGGTGGGAGCTCGGGGTGGATTTATTTTTATTTTTTTATTTTTTTTTGGATGAGGATTCCTGAGCCTTGTTTAGTCTCAGCTGCATTTGAAGGTCGTGAGGGGGATATTTTGGGCTGTGAGCTGTTCCAGGTGGCCTTGCCCTGGCTCTGAGCACTCACCCCGCAGCCACGGCCCCTCTGGAGTCGTTTCCTCACAGCAGAGACAAAAAAATTGGGGAAAATGAGGGGGAAAAGGCGGTTCTGGATGGGAAATCCACACTCAGCTCCATCCCGGGCAGGGATTCAGGGATTGCTCTGGTTTCCAGCCTCCTCCTCCTCCTCCTGGGGCTGTGGATCTGATCCTGTCCCTTTCCCATCACTCACTCTCTCCTTGCCCAGCCCCTCTTCCCTTTCCAGCCTCCTCATCCCCCCTCATTCCCCAAAAAATTCCCAAATAATGGGGCAGGAGATGAGTTTAGGAGTCTCAGAATGGGAGAGGCTGGGCCAGCTCCTCCCAGGGTGGATGGAAGGGGAGGAGGATCCTCGGGCTTTGTGCGTTTGGTGTTGGGAGATTTCTGGGTGAGAGGGAAGAGTTAAAGGATTCCCAAACTGGAATTTGGTGTTGGGAGATTTCTGGACCAGAGGGAAGAAAGCCAAGATTCCCAGACTGGAATTTGGTTCTGCAGATTTCTGGGTGAGAGGGAAGAGGAACAGGATTCTCAAACTTGAATTTAGTTCTGGGAGATTTCTGGATAAGAGGGAAGAATTAAAGGATTCCCAGGTTAGAATTTGATGTTGGGAGATTTTTAGACCAGAGGGGAGAGGAATGGGATTCCCAGGCTGGAATTTGGTGCCGGGAGATTTCTGGCTGAAAGAGAAAAGTTACAGAATTCTCAAGCTGGAATTTGGTGTTGGGAGACCAGAGGGAAGAGGAATGGGATTCCGGAACTGGAATTGGGTGCTGGGAGATTTCTGGGTGAGAGGGAAGAGGAACAAGATTCCCAAGCTGGAATTTGGTAGTGGGAGACCAGGGGGAAGAGGAATGGGATTCCCAAGCTGGAAAATTTGGTATTGGGAGATTTCGGGGTGAGAGGGAAGAGGAACAGGATTCTCAAAGTTAAATTTTGTTCTGGGAGATTTCTGGGTGAGAGGGAAGAGGATTCCCAGGCTGGAGTTTGATGCTGGGAGATTTCTGGACCAGGGGGAAGAGGAACAAGATTCCCAAACTGGAATTTGGTGTTGGGAGAGCAGAGGGAAGAGGAAAATGGGATTCCCAAACTGGAATTTGGTTCTGGGAGATTTCTGGATGAGAGGGAAGAGTTACGGGATTCCCAAACTGCAATTTGGTGCTGAAGGAATCTCCAAGCCAGAAAACAAAATTCTTTGTCCATCTGGAGTTATCCAGGAAGGGATCCCATCCCCATCCCCCAGCGCTCCAAAATCCCAGGAAAAAAAAAAAAAAAAAAAAAAAAAAAAATCCTCAAAATTCTCTTGGAGATCTTTGTCCCTAAAGCCACCTGTCCCCTGCCTGGTGGCACCTCGGGGACAGCCCGGGGTGGGTGAAAATCCTCTTGTCCCTCCTCCTCCTCCTCCTCCTCCTCCTCCTCCTGGCCACGTTTCAAGGTCGCCCTCGTTCCCGGCTGACCTTGGCTCGGTGTCCCCAGTGGGTTGGTGCAAAAAAAAACAAACCCAAAGCAGAAAAAAAAAAAAAATAAAAAAGAAGAAAAAGAAAAAGAAAAAAAGAAAACAAACAAACAAACAAACAAACCCACACCCAAACAAAACAAAACAAAAACCCCCAAAAAACCCCACAAACAAACAAAACAAACAAACAAACAAAAAAAACCAAACCAAAAAAACCAACCACCACCACCAACAACAAAAAAACACCAAAAAAAACCCCCCAGGGAATCCGAGAAATGCGGGGTTTTGTCCCGAGTTTTCATTCCCGGAATATTTTTGCAGGTGGGGAGCTTTTTCTGGGATTTCCAAAGGGTGGAAAATCCCTCTAGAATTCCAATGGAGAGGAATCCAAATCCTTCCCACACTTTTCCATCCCCTGAATCCCATCCAATTCCCGAAAATCCTGGGCGGTTTTTGGGATTCCAAACCCAGAGGGTTTTTTTGGGACAGGGCCATCCCAGAGCTTTTTTTTGGGACTTCCAAGGGGTGGAAAATCCCTCTGGGAATTTCAATGAAGAAGAATCCCAGTCTTTCCACACTTTTCCATCCCCTGAATCCCATCCAATTCCCAAAAATCCCGTGTGGTTTTTGGGATTCCAAACCCAGAGGTGTTTTTTGGGGGACAGGGCCACCCCAGGGTTTTTTTTGGGACTTCCAAGGGGTGGAAAATCCCTCTGGGAATTTCAGTGGAGAGGAATCCCAGTCCTTCCCACACTTTTCCATCCCCTGAATCCCATCCAATTCCCAAAAATCCCGGGCAGGGCCATCCCAGAGATTTTTTTGGGACTTCCAAAGGGCAGAAAATCTCTCTGGGAATTTCAATGGAGATGAATCCCACACTTTTCCACACTTTTCCATCCCCTGAATCCCATCCAATTCCTGAAAATCCCGGGCAGTTTTTGGGATTCCAAACCCAGAGGGGTTTTTTTGGGGACAGGGCCATCCCAGAGCTTTTTTTGGGACTTCCAAGGTGCGGAAAATTCCTCTGGGAATTTCAGTGGAGACGAATCCCGTCTTTCCACACTTTTCCATCCCCTCAATCCCATCCAATTCCCGAAAATCCCGTGTGGTTTTTGGGATTCCAAACCCAGAGGGTTTTTTTGGGGACAGGGCCATCCCAGAGCTTTTTTTTGGGGACTTCCAAGGGGTGGAAAATCCCTCTGGAATTCCAGTGGAGAAAAATCCCAGTCTTTCCACACATTTCCATCCCCTGAATCCCATCCAATTCCCGAAAATCCCAGGCGTTTTTTGGGATTCCAAACCCAGAGGTGTTTTTTTGGGACTTCCAAGGAGTGGAAAATCCCTCTGGGGGGAATTCCACTGGAGAGGTCGTGGCGCTCCCGGGCGGTTTTTGGGATTCCAAACCCAGAGGTTTTTTTTGGGGGGACGGGGCCACCCCAGGGGGTTTTTTGGGACTTCCAAGGGGTGGAAAATCCCTTTGGGAATTCCACTGGAGAGGTCAGGGCTTTCTCGCCGTGCTGATTCTCGGGGTGTGGCGGCTCCCACTGGGATTCCAATGGAACGGGAAGATCCAAAAGCTCCTCAGAGCTCCTTTGGAAGCCGGAGCTTTAAAAGAACATCAAAAGCAGCCGAGAAAAAAAAGATACAGAAGTTAAAAAAGATACAGAAGTAAAAAAACCCGGCAGGGGACACACAGGACGAGTTTGTCTTTAAAAGGAAGAGTTTGGAGCGGGTTTTTTTTCCCACATCGGGTTCGTTCTCCACCCTTGGGATGGCTGGGGATGGTTCCCAGGGATCAGAGTTTCCTTGTGGGAAGTCAATTCCACCTCAAGAGTGTGGAAAAAAAACAGAGTTTGATTTCCTGGTAAATTTTAAGAAATAGGTATAATAATAATAATAATAAAAATTAGGAAACAGATTAAGCAAAAAGGAAGCATGGCCTTTTTTCAGCCAAGTCCACAACCTGCTATTTCAGAGGTTTTTAAATTTTTTTTTTAAAATTTTAGATTTCAGAGTCTTTTTTAAAAAATAGCCCTCGATCCCCAGCCAAGGCTTGTCTCTTGTCCCTCTGTCCCTCTGTCCCTTGTCCCTCTGTCCCCTTGGCCCCTGTCCCTTGTCCCCCTGTCCCTCTGTCCCTTGTCCCTTTGTCCCTCTGTCCCCCTCTCCATTGTCCCCCTGTCCCTTGTCCCTCTGTCCCTTGTCCCTTGTCCCTCTGTCCCCTTGTCCCCTGTCCCTTGTCCCCCTGTCCCTTGTCCCCCTGTCCCTTGTCCCTTTGTCCCTTGTCCTTCTGTCCCTCTGTCCCTCTGTCCCTTTACCCTCTGTCCCCCTGTTCCTTGTCCCTTGTCCTTCTATCCCCATGTCCCCTGTCCCTTGTCCCTTGACTCTCTGTCCCTCTGTCTCCCTGTTCCTTGACCCTCTGTCCCCCTGTCCCTCTGTCCCTTGTCCCTCTGTCTCTTGTCCCTCTGTCCCCCTTGTCCCTCTGTCCCCTGTCACTCTGTCCCTTGTCCCTTGTCCCTCTGTCCCCCTGTCCCTTGTCCCTCTGTTCCTTGTCCCACTGTCCTTCTGTCCCTTGTCCCTCTGTCCCTTTACCCTCTGTCCCCCTGTTCCTTGTCCCGCTGTCCCCTGTCCCCTATCCCTTGTCCCTCTGTCCCCTTGTCCCTCTGTCCTTCTGTCCCTTGTCCCTTGTTCCTCTGTCCCCCTGTCCCTTGTCCCTCTGTCCCTTGTCCCTTGTCCCTTGTTCCTCTGTCCCCCTGTCCCTCTGTCCCTCTGTCCCTCTGTCCCTTGTCCGCCTGTCCCCCTGTCCCCTCTCATCCCCCGGCCTTGCCCCCCATCCCTCAGCCTCCCGAGGATGCCGTAATTGGGTTATTTTTGGACGATTCCGTCACCCGAGGCAGAGCAAGGACCGAGCTCAGCTCAGCTCCAGTGGGGAAAGGGCTGGGTGGGGGTCGAGGAGTGTCATCCTGACCCCAAAAAGCATCTCCTGCCACCCCCATCCCTGTCCTGGGGTGCCCCAGGGTCTCACGGTGGGATGGATTCCAGGCTCATTCACATTGGAGACATAAGGAGAGGAAATCCAGGGATAAAAACTTGCCTGGATTTACCGGGAGTTAAATAATTAATGCCAGGAGAGGGGTGAGCACTGCACATCCCCTCACTGGGGGCTCATCCCAATCCCAATCCCAATCCCAATCCCAAATCCCTTCCAACCCCACCAGCACCTTCTCCCACCCCTCTGCAAGCAGCTGCATCTCCAAATCCGCTTTTTTGGGGGCAGAAAAGGAGCATTTTTAGGGCTGAACGCAGATCCCTGGGATCTCCCTTGTCCCGGGAAGATCCCGACCCCCATCCCAATCCGGGGTGCCCCAGGGTCTCACGGTGGGATGGATTCCAGGCTCGTTCCCATTGGAGACTGAAGGAAGGGAAATCCAGGGATAAAAACCCATCTGGATTTACTGTGAGGTGAATAATTAATGCCAGGAGAGGGGTGAGCACCGCGTATCCCCTCACTGGGGGCTCATCCCAATCCCAATCCCAATCCCAAATTCCTTCCAACCCCACCAGCCCCTCCATGAGCAGCCACACCTCCCCAGCCGCTTTTTTGGGGACAGAAAAGGAGCATTTTTAGGGCTGAACGCAGATCCCTGGGATCTCCCTTGTCCCGGGAAGATCCCGGCCCCATCCCTGTCCCGGGGTGCCCCAGGGTCTCACGGTGGGATGGATTCCAGGCTCATTCCCATTGGAGACTGTAGGAAAGGAAATCCAGGGATAAAAACCCATCTGGATTTATCAGAAGGTGAATAATTAATGCCAGGAGAAGGGTGAGCACCACATGTCCTCTCACTGGGGGCTCATCCCAATCCCAATCCCAATCCCAATCCCAATCCCAATCCCAAATTCCTTCCAACCCCACCGACACCTTCTCCCACCCCTCTGTGAGCAGCCGCACCCTCCCATCCGCTTTTTTGGGGGCAGAAAAGGAGCAATTTTAGGGCTGAACGCAGATCCCTGGGATCTCCCTTGTCCCGGGAACATCCCGACCCCATCCCGACCCCTCTGAGGATGGGGATGAAGATGTGGAAAAAAAAAATAAATAAATCCCAAAAGCGTCCCATCACATCTGGAAGGGGATGGTCCCCTTTCCTTTAGTCAAGGGGGCCCGTTTTGGTTTTTCTTTAAAAAAAACAACCCTTAATCCGATTTTTGAACGCAAATCCTGTTAACGTCGAGATCGGGATTAATTCTGGGTTAATCGGGATAATCCTGACAAAATGTTGAGCATTAGACGCTGGTGAATTATTGCTGCCGGCGGCGGGAAGGGTTTTAATTTATTTGGTGGCGAGACGGGGATGGGGGAGAGAGGGGAGGGGACTGGGAATTCCGAATGGAGAGGCCACAAGCCCTTGGATTGGGGGAGACTCCTGGAAAAACCCCTTTGGGTGGTGCTCAGAGCACCCTGGACCTCTCATTAGGTCAAAATTACCTCCTGTTTTCCCTCCTTTCCTTCCCAGCTGGGCATCTCCCAGCTCCTCCAGGTCCAGGGGCAGGAGCTGGGAGGGTGGAATTCCTTCCTGCCTGGAATTCATCGCTCCTGGCAGGTGGAGATGAGGGGTTGGGTTTCGCCCAGATCCAGCTGGGATGGGATGTCCCAGCAGGGAATGTCGGGCACTGGGATGTCCTGGGATGCAACTGGAGCTACCTGGGCTCGGGAGGTGATGCCTGGGGACCGGGAATGCTGAATTCCCATTGGGAATGCTGAGTTCTGGTCAGGGATGGTGTGTTCCAGTTGGGAATGCTGAGTTCTGGTCAGGGTTGTTCTCTTCCAATTGGGAATATAATTTTCTGGTCAGGGATGGTGTGTTCCAGTTGGGAATGCTGAGTTCTGGTCATGGATGCTGCATCCCAGTTGGGAATGCTGGGTTCTGTTCAGGGATGGTCTATTCCATTTGGGAATGCTGGTGTATGCTCAGGAATGCTGGGTTCTGCTCAGGGATGGTCTATTCCATTTGGGAATGCTGGTGTGTGCTCAGGAATGCTGGATTTTGCTCTGGAATGCTCCATTCCATTTGGGAATGCTGGTGTGTGCTCAGGAATGCTGGGTTCTGCTCAGGAATGCTCCATTCCAGTCGGGAATAGCGGTTTTGGGTCCATTGTCCTCCAGGATCTTTTCCAGGGAGGAATTCACATCCTGCTGGGAGCGAGGGGGTGTCTGGAGGCTGCAGGAGTGTTCCACTCCCCACTCCCCACTCCCTGCTCCTGTTCCCCATTCCTTGTTCCCATTCCCTGCTCTCATTCCCAGTTCCCATTCCCCTTTCCCATTCCCAATTTCCCTTTCCCATTCCCCTTTCCTGTTCCCGTTCCCCGCTCCTGTTCCCTGTTCCCCGTTCCTTGCTCCTGTACCCTGCTCCCATTCCCTACTCCCACTACCCATTCCTGTTCCCCACTCCTATTCCCCGCTCCCCGTTCCCCTCTCCCCATTCCCCTCTCCCCTTCCCCACTCTACGTTCCCCCCTCCCTTTCCCCTCTCCCTTTCCCCTCTCCCTTTCCCCTCTCCCTTTCCCCTCTCCCTTTCCCCTCTCCCTTTCCCCTCTCCCTTTCCCCTCTCCCCGTTCCCCTCTCCCCGTTCACCTCTCCCATTCCCCACTCCCATTCCCCATTCCCCTTCCCCTCTCCCATTCCCCTCTCCCCATTCCCCTCTCCCCATTCTCCTCTCCCCTTCCCCTCTCCCCTTTCCCATTCCCCTCTCCCTTTTCCCTCTCCCGTTCCCCTCTCCCATTCCCCGTTCCCCCTTCCCTTCTCCCCATTGGGAGGGAGGGAAGGGCAGGGACCACCTGGCTGAGCCCTGAGCTGGGGGACCCCCAAAAGGAACTGGTTGGACTGGGGGAAGCCCCTCCAGGGATGTTGTGAGAGGTCAGGAAGGCAGAGAAATGATTGGGGGGTATTGCAGGTGTGGAGAGCTTTAATTCCCCTTTTCCTTTTCCCTTTTTTACCTTCCCCTTCTCCCTCCCCTTCCCCTTCCCCTTCCCCTTCCCTTTCCCTTCATAGGAAATACTCGAGATAATTTAATTTTTTTAGTATTTTTAATTAATCTTTTTATTTTTAACCGTTTTTTGGTGGGTAGGGAGACAGGGATGGAGAGAGGGGGGGACTCCACATGGGGTATCCCATTATCCTGCCATCCCATGGCTCTTCCCGGAGCCTCTGCAAGGAATTCTGTGCTGGGGGTGGCACAGGGAGGTGCAGAGCTGGTCTCAGAACCGGGAATATCCACCTGGCAATGATTCCCAAACCTCCTTCCCTGCTCCCAGAACATTCCTGGAGCAACTCCAGCACCCATCCCATCCCATCCCATCCCATCCCATCCCATCCCATCCCATCCCATCCCATCCCATCTATCCATCCCACCCCATCCTACCCCATCCCACCCCATCTATCCCATCCCATCCCATCCCATCCCATCCCATCCCATCCCATCCCATCCCATCCCATCCCATCCCATCCCATCCCATGGATTTCATCCCACAGATCCCACCCCATGGATCCCACCCTACAGATCCCATTCCATGGATCCCCTGGATCCTGTCCCACTCCATGGACTCCATCCCATGGATCCCACCCCATAGGATCCCATAGGGATAGTGTATTCCTGCTGGGAATCCCAAGAGATCCCATCTCATGGATCCTATTGACCCCATCCCTCCCATGGATTTTATCCCATTGATCCCATCACATCCCATCAATGCCATCTTATTGATCCCATCCTTCCCGTGGATTTCATCCTATGGATCCCATCCCATGGATCCCATCTCACCCCATGGACCCCATCCCATCCCATTGATCCCATTGCATCCCCCATATGGATTTCATCCCACGGATTCCACCCCATGAATCCCATCCCACTCCATGGACCCCATCTCATCCCATCAATCCCATCCCCATCCCATCCCATGGATCCCACCCCATGGATCCTATCCTATGGATCCCATCCCATGGATCCAACCCCATCAATATCCCATCAATCCCATCCCATTGATCCCACCCCATCAATCCCATCCTATGGATCCCATCCTACCCCATAGATCCCACAGATCCCATCCCATCCCACCCCACAGATCCCATCCCACCCCAGAGATCCCCGGGCCGGGCACCAGATGGGACCCTCAGCAGGACACGGGGATTACGGGCTGAGATCGGGATCAGCAGGGGATTAATCCCGACCCGTGTCCAACCAGGGCTCTGTGCTCTGGGTAAATAACCTCCCCCTGCCAGCTGTTCCCAGCTGTTCCCAGCTGTTCCCCGAGGATTTCGGGGCCTCCCTCCCATCATGCAGAGGAGCTGCAGAGGGGAAAACGCTGCCAGGACCTGCCAGGACCTGCCAGGACCCACCAGGGCCATGGCTGAGCACCCATGGGGGGTGATTTTGGGGGGTCTGGGGGCTCCTGGTGGGTGCAGCCCCCACCCCAGAGCGGCCCAGCCCGGCCTGGGGGGCTCGTCCCGGTGACAGCAGGGGACAGCTGGTGGCCTTGGGACAGCCGGTGGCATTGGGACAGAGAGGGTTTGGCCATCCCAGGTCTGTTTTTGGGGTTTGTCTTGGGGGGTTTTTGGGGTCTGGAGCTCGGGGTGGGGTGGGAATTGGAGCTCTGGGAGTGGCAGGAGGGGAAGGAGCCACCAGGGATGCTTCTGACCCTGCTGGAATAAGGAATTCTTCCCATTATTCCCATTTTTGGCCTGATTTCCCTCTCCAGAATGGATGGAGATGCTCCTGACCCTGCTGGCATAGGGAATTCTTCCCATTATTCCCATTTTTTGGCTTCATTTCCCTCTCCAAAGGGGTCAGGGATTCTCCTGTCCCTTCTGGAATAAGGAATTCTTCCCATTATTCCCATTTTTTGCTTTATTTCCCTCACCACGAGGGCTCTGCCAGGGATCCACGGATGCTCCAGCAGGATCCCCTGGGCTCGGGAGGGTTCCCGGGGGGTTTAATCCAATTTAATCCCGGGTGGAATCTGTGCTCACCCCGAGTTTGGGATTTCCCCTCTCCCCCGCTCTCAGCCCCGAAATTCCCTTTTTTTTTTTTTTTTTTTTTTTTTTTTTCTTTTTTTCCTCAAGCGACCTTGAGCGGCTTTTATCTCCCTTTTACCTCAATTCTCTCACTCCCGTTTCAAACATTCCCCTGCCGGAATTCCCACGGGAATTCACACTCCAGGATTCCCGGTTTGGAGCCGGCGGGGCAGGAATTGGGTCATTTCCCAGCTGGAGCGAGGACAGGAGCAGGGGGAGGACCGGGATCCCCTCCCTCCACCCCTTCACCGCCACCGGGGCGAGTTCAGATCCCTGGGGAACGCTCTGGGGGGATTTTGGGATGAAGAAACCCCTGGGGAAGGGATAAAAGGGGGGACAGGGGTGAGAAATTAGAGGGGAAAAGGTTTTGTGGGGTTTTAGGATGAGGTCAATCTCAGGGAATTTTGGGATGAAGAAACCCCTGGGGAAGAGTCTGGGTTTGGATAAAAGGGGGAACAGGGCTCAGAAATAGGGTGGGACAAGGCTTTGTGGGGTTTTAGGGTGAGATCGATCTCAGGGGATTTTGGGATGAAGAAATCCCTGGGGAAGGGATAAAATGGGGGACAGGAGTGAGAAATGAGAGGGAAAAGGTTTTGTGGGGTTTTAGGGTAAGATCAATCTCAGGGAATTTTGGGATGAAGAAACCCCTGGGGAAGGGATAAAAGAGGGGACAGGGGTGAGAAATTAGGGGGGAAAATGCTTTGTGGGTTTTGTTTGTTTTTTTGTTTTTTTTTTTTGTGAGGTCGATCTCAGGGAATTTTGGGATGAAGAAACCCCTGGGGAGGGGTCTGGATATGGATAAAAGGGGGGACAGGGCTCAGAAATGGGGTGGGATAAGATTTTGTGGGGTTTTAGGGTGAGATTTGGGATTTATCCTGAGCTTTTCCCAGCTGGGAGATGTCCCCTGCATGGCCTGGGTGGGACAGGGGTGACAGAGGTGACAGAGGTGACAGGGGACATCCATCCTGGCACCCTCAAGGCAGGATCAGGACATCCCACCCCCCAAAAAAAATCTGGAATTTCACAGGGATGGCACCAAGGGTGACCATGGCCATGTCCTCCCTGCTCAGGGCGCTGTCACAGGGGCTGGGGGACAGCAGGGACACCCCCGGAGTGACAGGGACAGGACGTCAGGGGGGTTCAGGTGTCCTTTGTCCTCATCCCAGAGCAGGAGGAGCCACCAGCCGGGCAGAGCCATCAAACCAAATTTTCCCGGGAATTAATGGGCTGCTGGAGGACGAGGCCACAGCAGTTTGTTGTCCCCTCTCTGAGCAGGACTTGTCCCCTCCCTGGGGACCTCAATTCCCATTTCGGGTCCATCCCTGGGGCAGGAATTGGGCAGAGACCCCTCCCATAACACTGGAATTGTGTCCCCACCCCACGGGGTCTGTCCTTTCCTGCACCCCTGGATAGGTGAGGGGGTCCCATGAACACTTGGGGGGGTTCTGTGCCCACCTGGGGGGTCTTGTGCTCATCTAGAAGGGTCCTGTGCTCAGCTGGGGGGGTCTGTCCCTATCTAGGGGGTTTTGTCCTCATCTGGGGGGTCCTGTGCCCACTTGTGGGGGTCCTGTGCTCATCTAGAAGGGTCCTGTGCCCACCTGGGGGGTTCTGTCCCCATCTGAGGGGGTTCTGTGCCCACCTGTGGGGATCTTGTGTCATTCTGGGGGGTCCTGTCACCACCTCTGGAGGTTCTGTACACATCTGAGGAGTTTTGTCCTCATCTGGGGGGGTCTTGTGTCTATCTGGGGGGATCTGTGCCCATCTTGGGGGGGCTCTATCCCCACCTGTGAGGGTTCTGTGCCCACTTGGAGGGTTCTGTCCCCATCTGAGGAGTTCTGTCCCTACCTGGGGAAGTCCTGTCCCCACCTGTGGGGGTCTTGTGCCCATCGGTGGGGTCCTGTGCCCATCTGGGAGGGGTTTCTATCCCCATCTGTGGGGGTTCTGTGCCCACTTGGGGAAGTCCTGTCCCCATTTGTGGGGGTCTTGTGTCCATCTGGGGGGTCCTGTCCCCATCTGGGGTAGTTCTGTGCCCATTTGGGGACAGTCCTGTTCCCATATGGGGGTCGTGTCCCCATCTGAGGGGTTCCTGTTCCCATATGGGGGTCCTGTCCCCACCTGGGGACAGTCCTGTGCCCTCAGGGCTGCCCTGAATTTAGGGAAGGGGGGGCTGGGGTGGCTCTGGTGACAGTTTTGGGGGCTGGGGCCAGCCCATCATGCAGAGCACCAGGGCAGAACGATCCCTTCGGGGCTAAAATCCCATTAAGGTCCATTCAGCCTGCCCGGCTTTGCTTTGGGTTTTTCCCTTTGTTGTTTGTTTTGTTGGGTTTTTTTCTCTGTGGTTTGTCGGATTCCATAAATTATCCACAGCGGGTGAGCTCCGGTCCCCGGGGCAGCTGCAGGGACAGGAGGGAGCTGGGGTCACCTGGGGACAGGGACAGGTGTCCTTGTCACCCCTGGGGTGTGGGGGCACCAGGGTGTGGGGACTGGGGGGATTGGGGTGGGGAGTGGGTACAGGAATGGAGGGTTTATGATTTATTGATTTAGGGATTTAGGGCAGGGTGAGATCCCAGAGAATGGGAACAGGGCAGGGACAGGAGGTGTTGGGTTCACCTGGGACAGGGACAGGTGTCCTTGTCACCCCTCAGATGTGGGACACCAAGTGTGGGGACTGGGGGGATTTGCGGGTGTGGAGTGGAAGGGATGGATGCAGGATGGAGGATTTAGGATTTAGGGATTTAGGGCAGGGTTTGGGATTGGGAATGGGGAGCAGGAGGTGGAGGAGGCTGGAGCTGGAGCTGGCGTGGAGTGGAGGGTGAAATAAATCAGATCCTGAGTTCAGCTGGGAATGTGAGATGGAGCATCTCTGGGTGTGGATGGAGAATCCCTGGATATGGGATGGATCATTCATCCCTGGATGTGGGATAGAACATCCCTGGATATGGGATGGAACATCCTTGGGTGTGGATGGAGCATCCCTGGATGTGGGATAGAGCATTCCTGGATACGGGATAGAACATCCCTGGATATAGGATTGAGCCCCCTTGGATCTGGGATAGAACATCCTTGGCTGTGGGATGGAGGACCTCTGAATGTAAGAACCCCTGGATATGGGATGGAGCTCCCCTGGATATGAGATAGAGGATTCCTGGATATGGGATATGGATCATCCCTGGATGTGGGATGGAGAATCCCGGGATATGGGTGGCGCATTCCTGGCTGAGGCTCAGCCCAGGATATGGGATAGAACATCCTTGGCTGTGGAATGGAGGATCCCCGGATGTAGATGAGAACCCCTGGATTTGGGATGGAGCTCCCCTGGATGTGGGATAGAGAATCCCTGGATATGGGATGGCACATTCCTGGATGAGGCTCAGCCCAGGATGTGGGATGGAGGATCCCTGGATATGGGATTGAGCCCCCCTGGATGTGGATGGAGCATTCCTGGATATGGGATAGAACATCCTTGGGTGTGGGATGGAGGATCCCTGGATGAGGATGGAGGATCCCTGGGTGTGAGACGGAGCACTTTTGACTTTTGGGAAGGTTTTAACTGAACCCTCACACCTTTAACACCCCCTGGGTCTTTTTGTTACTCACTGACACAGGCTTTTATTTATTTAATGCACTTAAAACCCCTCTCTATTTATTTAAAATGAACTCATCCTTTTACCTCATTTCTGGGTGGATTTCTGGATTTTGCCTCTATTTATTTAAAAACGAAACTCTCATTTCTGGATTCTTGACTTTTGGGAAGGTTTTAACTGAACCCTCACACCTTTAAACATCCCTGGGTCTTTCTGTTACTCACTGACACAGGCTTTTATTTATTTAAGGCACTTAAAACCCCTCTATTTATTTAAAATTAACTCACATTTTTACCTCATTTCTGGATTTTTGACTTTTGGGAAGGTTTTAACTGAACTCTCACCCCTTTAACCCCCCCTGGGTGTGTACGGACTGACCCCAGGGGTATTTTTACCCCTCTCCTGTTGCAGACCAGGAGCTCCAGGCACTCCAGGCCTCCCAGCCCGGCCTGGCCGACCAAGCCAAGCTGTCCTTCGCCTCGGCCGAGTCCCTGGAGACCATGTCGGAGGCGGAGCTGCCTCTGGGCTTTAACAGGATGAACCGGTTCGCCAGAGCCTGCCCCTGTCCCGCTCTGCCAGCCAGACCAAGCTGAGATCCCCAGGTACCCAAAAACTGCTCCCTGAAGGGCTGGGAGAGGGGTTGGGTGGGGTTGGCCCAAGAAAACCTCCGGGAGGAACATCAGGGTGGCCCAAAGGGATGAGTGGGATACAGCAGGGTGACGGTGGATGGCCTGATGTCCCCCCATACCTTTTTTTTGGGATGTCCCAGAACCTTCAGTAGGGCGAAGTTGAGTGGCAAGAAGTTCCCCAACTCCTTTTTTTTGGGGTACCCCAGAGTCCTCTAGGGTGACCTCCCCTCACCAGGATGAGATTGGGCAGCCAAAGTTCCCCAAACCCTTTTTTGGGTGCCTGTTTTGGTTTGGATAGACAGGCATCTGCAGGAAGATTGGAGTCTCCCCTTGGAATGTAAACCCTCCTCCTCCTCCTTTTCAAATTATTATAAATTTGCAATTAAAAGGCTGTCAGGCAAAGATTTTTGGGAATAGGTACAGCAGTTCTTTACTAGGGATATTAAAAGTACAAATGTTATAATACAAAAGAATAAGCAAACAAACAAACAAAAAATCTTGGAAAACCCTGACAAAGTCAGAAATTCAACCTGACACCCTGTTGGTTGGGGCGTTGGGAACAGTCCAAAGTCAGCCCTCCTGGAGTGGCAGATGTGTCCTGGTGGAAGCAGAGATGATGATCCTGTGGAGCCAAAGGGGCCAGAGATGGGTCTGATCTTCCTTTGGGAGTCCCGTGGGAACACCAGAGTGCCTGGGGACACTTGAGGCTCCTTTTTATCTGGGTGGAAACGGTTTGGCTCCTCCTCCCTGGGTGGAGCATCTCACACTGGGATGATGAAAAGTGTGATGTCACTGGTGAGCTTTAATGGCCTATTAACAGGAGATAACAAACACTGGGATGATGTAATGTGAGATGTCATTAGTGAGCCCTGATGGCCCATTAACAGGAGATAATGAACACGGGGATGATGTCATGTGTGATGTCACTGGTGAGCTTTAATGACCCATTAACAGGAGATATATCCCAATGGAGGAGATAACACTGGGGTGATGTAATGTGTGATGTCACTATGAGCTTTAATGGCCCATTAACAGGAGATAAGGAACCCTGGGATGATGTCATGTGTGATGTCATTAGTGAGGTTTAATGGCCCATTAACAGGAGATAATGAACGCTGGGATGATGTCATGTGTGATGTCGCTGGTGAGCCTTGATGGCCCATTAACAGGAGATATCTTCTTGGAGGCAGTGGAAGACTGAGCAGAGATAGGAAACCCCCAACCCCCTTTTTTTGGGTGCCCCAAAACCTTCCACCGGCACCAGGGTGAGGTTGGCTGTCCAGATCTCCCCTATCCCCATTTTTTGGGGTGCCCCAAAACCTTCTGTCTTCACCAGGACAAAGTTGGGTGGCCAGAAATTCCCCAAGCCCTTTCTTTGGGTGCTTCAGATCCTTCCACCTTCACCAGGGAGAGGTTGGGTGTCCAGATCTCCTCAATCCCCATTTTTTTTTGGGGTGCCCCAAAACCTTCCACCTTCACCAGGGCAAGGGTGGATGTCCAGAAATTCCCCATCCCTTTCTTTGGGTACCCCAGATCCTTCCACCTTTACCAGGGTGAGGTTGAGTGTCCAGATCTCCCCCATACCCATTTTTTGGGACACCCCAAAACCTTCTGTCTTCACCAGGGTGAGGTTGGGTGGCCAGAAATTCCCCAATCCCTTTATTTGTGTGCCTCAGATCCTTCCACCCTCATCAGGGAGAGGTTGAATGGCCTGATCTCCTCAATCCCCATTTTTTTGGGGTGCCCCAAAACCTTCTACCTTCACCAGGGAGAGGTTAAGTGTCCCGATCTCCCCCATCCCCATTTTTTGGGGTACCTCGGAGCCCCTCCAGGTAAAAACCCCATTCCCTCAGTGGAGGACCCCCCTGACCCCCCTCTCCCTGTGCCCCCCTGCTCTCCCAGGGGTGCTGTTCCTGCAGTTTGGGGACGAGACCCGGCGGGTGCACATCACGCACGAGGTCAGCAGCATGGACACCCTGCACGCCCTCATCGTGCACATGTTCCCCCAAAAGCTCACCATGGGCATGCTGAAATCCCCCAACACCGCCATCCTCATCAAGGATGAGGCCAGGAACGTCTTCTACGAGCTGGAGGATGTCAGGTGAGCAAAGGGAAAAGGGGGGTTTTTAAAAAAGTCCTAAAGGGTCTGAGCTCAAATCCCTTTGAGTTTTATGGTGATGTGAAAATCCCAAAGGGTCTGAGGTAAAACCCCTTTGACTTTTAAGGTTCTGTGAAAATCCTAAAGGGTCTGACCTCAAACCCCTTTAAGGTTCTGTGAAAATCCCAAAGGGTCTGAGGTAAAACCCCTTTGAGTTTTAAGGTGATGTGGAAAATCCAAAGGGTCTGAGGTCAAATCCCTTTGAGTTTCTGTGAAAATCCCAAAGGGTCTGAGCTCAAATCCTTTTAAGGTGATGTGAAAATCCCAAAGGTCTGAACTCAAACCCCTTTGAGTTTTCTTTGGGATTCAGCCCCTGTGGTTTTTTGGAGAGGAAGATTCGATCCTGTTGTCCCAAAAGGAATTTTTATAATGTGAAAATAACAAAGAATAAGGTGTCCACTGTATGGGAGAGGACTGGAGCAAGGTGGTAATAGGGGGCCAAAGGCAAAAAAAGGCAAAAAAAAGGCAAAAAAAAGGCAAAAAAGCAAAAAAAAAAAAAAAAAAAAAAAAAAAAAAAAAAAAAAAAAAGCAAAAAAAAGGCAAAAGGCATTCTCTTGGCTCAGACAGATGTGGAGGAGAGAGTTCTTTAACTCCACCACAAGCCAGGAAATCTGTGGGATGATGGAAAAAGGGGTCGGTGGGTGCACCAATGGGATTTTTGGGGTTTTTTTTCGGGTGCTCAGGCTCCGATTTTGCTTCCAGAGACATCCAGGACAGGAGCATCATTAAAATCTACCGGAAAGAGCCGCTCTACGCCTCGTTCCCGGCCTCACACATCACCAACGGAGACCTGAGGGTGAGAGGGGACAGGGGACAGCCCTGGGGGACAGGGGGACAGTCCTGGGAGGACATGGGGACAGCCCCAGGGGACACGGGGACAGACACGGGGACAGCCCTGGGGACATGGAGACACCCTCAGGGGACACGGGGACAGCCCCATGGAGGACACCCCCAGGGGACACGGGGACAGCCCTGGGGACACGGAGACACCCTCAGGGGACACGGGGACAGCCCCATGGAGGACACCCCCAGGGGACACGGGGACAGCCCTGGGGGACACCTCCAGGGGACATAGGGACAGCCCCAGGGACACGGGGACAGCCCCAGGGAGGACATGGGGACAGCCTTGGGGACAGGGGGACAGCCCTGGGGGACACGGGGGACACATAAAATTTTAGAATCTCACAGAATTACAGAATCACCAAATCACCCAAAAATCACCCAGAATCACAGAATCTCACAGAATTGCAGAATTAAAAGAATCACAGAACCACGCAGAACCACATAAAATTACAGAATCACAGAGAATCACAGAATTACAAAATCACACAGAATCACACAAAATCTCGCAGAATTACACAGAATTGCAAAATCACAGAGAATCACACGGAATCACAGGATCACCAGGTTGGAAGAGACCTTCAAGATCATCAAGATCATCCCTAAAAAACTTTTTCCTGATCCAACCGATGTGGGGTTGGTCTCTTTCTCAGGCAGCACTGGCAGAGGAGAGGGCACAGCCTTGAGCTGCACCAAGGGAAATTTAATCTGGATGTCAGGAAAAAGTTTTTTATTCAAAGAGTGATAAAGTGCTGGAATTGTCTGCCCAGGGAGGTGGTGGAGTCACCATCCCTGGATGTGTTTAAATAAAGTTGGGATGTGGAGCTCAGTGCCAGGGTTTAGTTGAGGTGTCGGGGCTGGGTTGGACTCGATGATTTTGAAGGTCTCTTCCAACCTGGTGATTCTGTGATTGTGTGAATTCGGTGAATCAGTGAATTCTGTGAATTTTTGAATTCTGTGAATTCTGTGATACTGTGAATTCTTTGATTCTGTGATACTGTGAATTCTTTGATTCTGTGAATTCTGTGAATTCTGTGAATCCTCTGTGATTCTCTGTAAATTCTGTGACATCCCCCTTGCTAACCCCCTATTTCCCTCTCCCCCATTATTCCCGCAGCGAGAGATGGTCTACACTTCCCGAGAATCCTCTCCCACCCGCCGCCTCAACAACATGTCCCCGGCCTCCCACCTGGCCTCGGGCTCTCCCCCTCCCGTCCTGCAATCCTCGTCTCCATCCCGGTCCCGCATGTCCTACAGCGGCGGCCGCCCCCCGTCCTACGCCGGCAGCCCCGTGCACCACAGCGAGCGCCTCTCCAGCCTCCCCCCGGCCCAGGGAGTGTCCCCCAGCCCCAGCGCCATCCTGGAGCGCCGCGACGTCAAACCCGACGAGGACCTGGCGGGGAAGAACGTGATGCTGGTGAAGAACGAGGGGCTTTACGCGGATCCTTACGGGATGGTGCACGAAGGGCGGCTCAGCATCACCTCCACGCAGTCGCTGGCGGGCATGGGGGACCCCTTTGGCTATTCGGGGGGGCTTTACAAGAGGGGCTCGGTGAGGTCACTCAGCACCTACTCGGCGGCCGCGCTGCAGACGGAGCTGGAGGACGGTTTGTACAAGCCCAACGCGCCCATCTACAGCGACACGTACGGCCCCGGGCTGGGATTTCGGATGCCGCCGTCGTCCCCGCAGAAGATGGTGGAGCCGGGGCAGAGCCCGCACAGCCCCTACTCGGGCCCTCCCAGCCGCTCCTCGCCCGTCCGGCAGTCGTTCCGCAAGGATTCCTGCTCCTCGTCCGTGTTCATGGACAGCCCCGTGGGGAAGACGCGTAACCCCAGCTCGTCCGGCCCGCCAGAGCTGTTCCCCGGGCCTGGGGACCGGCCGCTCTCGGGGTTCGGTTCGCCCGGCCCGGCCAAGGACACCGAGACCAGGTGAGACAGAGAGAGAGAGGAGGGATGGGTGGGAAACTCTTCCCAGGTGGGTTTGAGGTTTAGTGAGCCCGGGGATTTGTGTGAGGAGGAGGAGCAGAGGTGTTGCAGTAAGACATGAAATAAAGATGTTTGACTTCAGTTAGAAGGCATTGAAAGAAGGGATTCTCTAATCAGAGGATTGTGAATCAGAAGGTTTTATTTACAACTCATTCAGCCCTTTTATAACATTCTCTGCTAAAGAAACCCCACATTATTGGTCCATAGGGTTGACACCTCTCCCATGGGCTGAGGAACAGGAATAGCAAACAACACCTGTTGTTGTGGGAAAGGAATAATTGTTCACACGAGGTCGTTTTGGGAAAAAGAAAAACCGTTGAAAAGTTTCCCTTGGGAAGAGCTCAACAATTCTCAGGCTCAGAAAAAAAAAAATATCGAGTCCACACAGAGGAAGGTGGAGGTGGTGGGATGGGGAATGAGGAGAGGAGAGGAGAGGAGAGGAGAGGAGAGGAGAGGAGAGGAGAGGAGAGGAGAGGAGAGGAGAGGAGAGGAGAGGAGAGGAGAGGAGAGGAGAGGAGAGGAGAGGAGAGGAGAGTGACAGCAGCATCCCCAGCTCCCGGGGTGTGGCAGGGGTGTGACCAGGGCTGGGGCCAGCCCAGGGGTGGCAGATCCAGCTGCTGACCCCGTCTCTCTGTCCCTGTGTCCGTCTGTCCCTCTGCAGGGAGCGCATGGAGGCCATGGAGAAGCAGATCGCCAGCCTGACGGGGCTGGTGCAGAGCGCGCTGCTCCGCGGCTCCGAGGCCGAGACCCCCAGGTGAGACCCCCGGAATGTCCCTCCTCGGGGGTGGGTCTTGTCCCCCCTGCCCGGGGACACCGACCCCGCCGTGCCTGGCCCAGCTCTCTCAGCCCCTGCTCTCATTGCAGCGAGAAGACAGAAGCCACCAACGGCGGGACCCCCCCGTCAGCCTGTGAGTGACCCCCGGGGTCCCCTGCAGGACCCCCCTGTGACTCCTGGGTGACCCCCACCCCGTCCTGGGGACAACCCACCCCATCCTGGGGACCCCCCACCCCATCCTGCTCTGGGGAGGGTTAACATGGATGGGGGGGATTTTAGAGACATTCTGGGCATTTCTCACATTTCGGGGCATTTCTCACGTTTGGCCCAGGGGGATTCGTGCTCCAAGGTCTCCCCCCACCCTCTCTCTGAACCCTGAATGGTTAAATTAATTAACCATTAATTTAATGGTTAATTATTGAATTAATTTAATCATTAATTGCTTTGTTAACCATTTGTTGAAAGGGTTGGAGCACATGAGGCATCATTATCAACACAATTATCACAACGACTGACTAACATTTATAAACCCCACTTTTAAAAATTATTTAAAAAAAAAACTCTTAAAAACCAGAACTGAAGGATCGAGTGAGGACACCCAAAACCTGTCCTGGGGTGGATGTCGCACTCAACATCTCCCTCTGTCTCTGAGCCCTGAATGGTTAAATTAATTAACCATTCATTTAATGGTTAATTGCTTTATTAATGATTTATCAAATGTGTCAGAGCAAATGAGGCATCATTATCAACACAATTATCATGATGACTAATATTTATAAACCCCAGTCTTAAAAATTATTTTTTGAAAACCTCTTAAAAAACCAGAACTGAAGGATCAAGTGGGGACTCCCAAAACCTTATCCTGGGGCAGGTGTGTCGTGGTTTGAAAGCAAAACGAGTGAGAGGCTCCAAGTCAGAAATACAATTTAATAAGAAGAAAGGTAAAAAGGTAAAAAGGTAAAATAAAATAAAATAGAATAGAATAGAATAGAATAAAATAAAATAAAATAAAATAAAATAAAATAAAATAAAATAAAATAAAATAAATGCAGTAACACAAAGGAGCACTGACAGAGTCAGAACACACCCTGAGCAGGGTGGGGGGAGCAGTCCAGGTGAGGGGCTCTTCCTGAAGCAGTGATCCCACAGAAAGGTCTGGGAGCTCTGCTCCTCTGGGAATCCAGTGGCTCAGGGCTGCTTGTCCTGTCCCAAATCCCAGATTCTCTCCAGGTGGGAATGCTTGGCTCCTCCCCCTGGGCATTGGGAGCATCTCCCAATGGGATGAGGAGTCGTGCAGTGGCTCCTTGATGGCCCATTAAACAGAGAGAGCTCCTGGAGGGAGTTCCCTGTGAGTCCTGGGCAAGGCATTGATGGGCCATGAGCAGAAGAGCCCAAAGGAGGGGCCTGGGAAAACACTGCCCCACCTGGTTCCAACAGCTCATGGGGATGGGGATGGAATAAATACTGTGTGCACATCCTACACCACAACCCAGGACAGGGTGTCACCCCTCACCAACCTCCCCTCGCCCCCCAGCAGCCACCAGCCGCAGCGGGATGGGGACCCCGGTGCCGGCCCCGCCGCCCCCCTCGGCCACCAGCACCCCGGCGGGGCAGCCCACGGCCATCACCCGCCTGCACATGCAGCTGCACCTGCACGACCTGCAGCAGAACGCCAGCGACCTCCGCAACCAGCTGCAGCAGCTCAAGAAGCTGCAGGTGGGCGCCCCGGGCAGGGGGGATGGCAAATCTGGTTGTGGAAATCTGATTTTTTTTCCTCGTGGGGTTGGGGTGGGGGAATCTGGGGATTGTTCCTGAGGCTGAGGTTGGGGATTGTTCCTGAGTGCAGGTGTAGGGATCCTTCCTGAATCCCAGCTCGGGGATCTTTCCGAAGTCCAAGCTCAGGGATCTTTCCTGAATCCAAATTTAGGGATCTCTCCTGAATCCAAGCTTGGAGACCCTTCCTGAATCCAAACTCAGGGATTCCTCCTGAATCCAAGCTCAGAGACCCTTCCTGAATCCAAACTCAGGGATTCCTCCTGAATCCAAGCTTAGGGTTCCTTCCCAAACCCAAGCTCAGGAATCCTTCCTGAATCCAAATTTAGGGATGATTCCCAAATCCAGGCTCAGGGATCCTTCACCACTGTGAGCTCAGGAATCCTTCCCAAATCCAGGTTCAGGGATCCCTCCTGAATCCAAGCTCAGGGATCCTTCCCAAATCCAAATTCAGAGATGATTCCCAAATCCAGGCTCAGGGATTCTTCACCACTGTGAGCTCAGGGATTCCTCCTGAATCCAAACTCAGGAATCCTTCCCCACACTGAGCTTGGGGTTCCTTCCCAAATCCAATCCCCGGGATCCTTCCTGAATCCAAACTCAGGGATACTTCCTTCCCAAATCTGAACTCAGGGATCCTTCCCAAATCCAAGCTCGGGGATCCCTCCCCACTCCAACCCCAGGGATCCTTCCCCACTCCCAGCTCAGGGCTGGCCCCTTGTCAGGACCCATTTCCCATCTTGGGGAGGGGTCTCTCTCAGCCTGACCTCATCCTCCTCCTCCTCCTCCTCCTCCTCCTCATCCTCCTCAATCCTCCTCATCCTCCTCAATCCTCCTCATCCTCCTCCTCCTCCTCATCCTCCTCCTCCTCCTCCTCCTCCTCCTCCTCCTCCCCATCCTCCCATTCCCGCCCGCAGCTGCAGAACCAGGAGACGGTGAAGACGCTGCTGCGGCGGACGGAGACGGAGCTGAGCGTGCGGGTGACGGACACGATGCGCAAGCACGAGGACCCTCTGCAGCGCCAGCGCAGCCTGGTGGAGGAGGAGCGGCTGCGTTACCTCAACGAGGAGGAGCTCATCACCCAGCAGCTCAAGTGAGCCCGGGCGGGGGGCACCGACCCGCCCCGGGGGGGAGCAGCGGCTCTGCAATGACCTGGGGGTGTCCCCGAATGAGGGGGGGGTCCCCTGAAGTGACCTCGTGCTTGAGTGAGGAGGGGTCACCATGCAGTGGTCACATCTCTGCATGAGGAGGGGTCTCAGTCTGGTGGCCTCATCCCTAAATGAGGAGGGGTCCCCAAGCAGTGACTGTGTTCCTGAATGAGGAGGGGTCCCCATGCAGTGATTGTGTCCCTGAATGAGGAGGGGTCCCAGGTCCGCATGAGGAGGGGTCCCCGGCCCAGTGTTCCCCTCTCCTGTTGGGGACCTGCACCCCTCGGAGTTTCCCACCCTCCTGACATAGCAGTGACCCCCCAGTGTCCCCTCAGTGTCCCCCCAGTGACCTCAGTGACCCCCTGCCCTCCCCACTGACCCCACTGACCCCAATGCCCACACAGTGACCCCATGCCCTCCTGGTGCCCCCCCCCAGTGACCTCAGTTATCCCCCAGTGCCCCCCCTCAGTGATTCCCTGCCCTCCCCAGTGATCCCAGTGCTCCCCAGTGTTCCCAGTGACCCCCTGCCCTCCCCAATGATCCCAGTGCTCCCCAGTGCCCATACAGTGACCCCAGTCATCCCCCAGTGACTCCACAGGGACCCCCTGCCCTCCCCAGTGACCCTCAGTGTCCCTCCCCTGTGCCCTCCCAGTGACCCCCTCAGTGACCCCAGTCATCCCCCAGTGCCCCCCCCCAGTGACCCCCTGCCCTCCCCAGTGCTCCTAGTTATCCCCCAGTGACCCCCAGTGACCCCCTGCCCTCCCAGTGACCCCCTGCCCTCCCCAATGACCCCAGTGCTCTCAGTTAACCCAATGCCCCCTCAGTGACCCCATGCCTTCCCAGTGCCTCCCAAGTGACCCCCTGCTCCTCCAGTGACCCTCTGCCCTCCCAGTGACCCCCTGCCCTCCCCAATGACCCCAGTGCTCCCAGTTATCCCCCAGCGCCCCCTCAGTGACCTAGTGCCCCACGGTGTCCCCGCAGTGACCTGGAGAAGTCAGTGGAGAGGATCCAGAAGGATCTGGCACACGGCCCCCGGCTGGTCCCGGCGCAGGAGCTGGAGGAAAAGGCCGCGGTGCTGCAGCAGCTCGGGGAGACCCTGACAGAGCTCAAGGGTGAGCGGGGGGCTGGGGGGACAAACGGGGGGTTTCCTGGATCCAGGGATGTCCTAGGGATGCTCCAGGGGGTCCTGGGTTTGTGTGCTCGCACCTGGGATAATCCAGGTTTTCCATTGTCCCTGGATATTCCAGGATTTCCTTTATTTGACTGTTTGTACCTGGGATACTCCAGGTTTTCCCTGTCCCTGGAATTGGGTATTGGCACCTGGGATATTCCAGGTTGGCCTGGATTTGGGTGCTCACACTTGGGATAATCCAGGTTTTCCACCGCCTCTGGATTTGGGTTTGTACCTGGGATATTCCAGGTTGTCCTTGATTTGGGCGCTCACACCTGGGATAATCCAGGGTTTTCCATTGTCCCTGGATATTCCAGGATTACCTGGATTTGACTGTTTGTACCTGGGATGCTCCAAGTTTTCCCTGTGCCTGGAATTGGGTATTGGCACCGGGGATATTCCAAGTTGTTCTGAATTTCAGTGTTTGTAACTTGGATAATCCAGTTTCTCCATTGCCCCTGGATTTGTGGGTTTGCTCCTGCCGGGGTGGCACTCCCTGGTGTCACCCAGTGCTGTGTCTCTGTGGAGGGGACACCTCCAGCCCCCAGGGGACACCCCAGGGGACACCTCCAGCCCCCAGGGGACACCTCTGGGAGGTAAAACCAGGCAGCAGGATCAGGGATGGACACAGAAATCCAGAATTTCCCTGGATCCATGCCCTGGGGGTCTCCTCTCCTGACAGCAGGAGGGGACAATGCGGTGACAGCAGTGTCCCTGGGCAGCGAGAGGGGACACAGGAGGGGACACGGCGGTGACACTCATGTCCCCTGGGAAGCGGGAGGGGACACGGGAGGTGACACAGCAGTGACACCGATGTCCCCTCCGGCAGCCCAGTTCCCCAGCCTGCAGAGCAAGATGCGGGTGGTGCTGCGGGTGGAGGTGGAGGCCGTCAAGTTCCTCAAGGAGGAGCCCAACCGCCTGGACGGGCTCCTCAAGCGCTGCAAGACCGTCACCGACACCCTGGCCCAGGTCCGCAGGTGAGCCCCCAGCCACCCCCTCGGTGTCCCTTTGTCCCCAACAGCTCCAGGCCACCTCCCCCGGGCACAGCCCGAGCTCAGGGAGGCGAGGGAGGGAGAGGGGTGGTGAGAAAAGGCTCGTTTTTCTGCTTAAAGGACCCGCCAAAAAATACCTGAAAAACTCATTTTAAAAAATTAAAGAAGTCTAAAAATAAAAGCAAAAATAAAAGAAACTTTGCTTTTATTTTTATCTTAATAATTGCAATTATATATAATAATATATATAATATATGCTATATATTATATATATTACATATATATGTCCTAATATATAATATATTGTATATAGTAATATATAATATTACTATATATTATATATAATATAATAATATATATTATTTTATATGTACTATATTATATTATATATATTAATATATAGATTATATATTATAATATAATATAATAATATATATTATAATATATTACTATACTATATATAGTATATAATGTCTCATATATAATATAATCTAATTTTATGTATTATTATATTCGATTATATATTATTACTTTACATATTATTATAACACAATATAATATTATATAATGCCATAAACAAAATAATATATAATATTATTTATTATATAGAATATGTAATACGTAATATATAATATACTATATATAGTATATAGTATAAAATAAAATACATTATATATTATGTATTATATATTATATATTATATATTATATGTTATATATTATATATTATGTATTATGTATTATGTATTATGTATTTTATATAATGTAGTTTTTATATATTATTATATTAGATTATATATTATTACTTTATATATTATTATAACACAATATAACATTATATAATGCCATAAACAAAACAATGTGCATTCCCAACCCCAGGCAGGTGGATGAGGGCGTGTGGGGCTCTCCCGGCAGCCTCAGCCAGTCCCCCAAGAAAGTGGCCCCGGAGACGGATTTCAGCAAAGGGCTGGAGCTGGAGATGCCCACCAGCCCCCCGGTGAGCCTGCACCACCTGACGGCCACCCCCGAGCCCCTGGGGGTCCCCAGCTTCGGGCACAGCCCCCCGCAGCCCCAGGGGCACCCCAAGAGCAATAACCCCGCCCGAGCCCCCGAGATGGTGCCCGCCAAGACACAGACGGGGCCCGAGACCAGTGGGAAGAAGAGCGTGGACAAAGCCGTGTCCGTGGAGGTGAGAGCCCTGCTCGGGGCTTGGGGGGGTGCTCGGGTTTGGGGAGGCGGTGTGCAGCTTTTGGGGGGCTCCTCTGGAGGGTCTGCAAAGGTGAAAATGGGAGTGGGAGCAGTGCCCACCCTCCTCCTCCTCAGTGAAGGGAGGGGCGACCTGGGAGTGCCTCTACTGCTTGGAGTGGGGGGGGGTTGAAATTTGGGATGAAATTTGGGGTGGGGGCAAAAACGTTGCCCCTCCCAGCCCCTCCCAGTGGAGCTGGGGACTATGGGAGAGTCACAAGACCCGCAGACCTTCAGCCAGAAGGTGGGAATGGGAATGGGAGCAGCTCACATCCTTCTCCTCCTCAGTGGAGCGCCTCTACTGCTTGGAGATGTTTAAATTTGTGGATGAGGGCCAAAATGTCACCCCCTCCAGCTGGTCCCAGAGGGTCTGGGGGTGTCCCAGGGCCGGGGCTGCAGCCAGGGGTCACCCCCTGTCCCGGGGCCGGGGCTGCAGCCAGGGGTCACCCCCTGTGCCAGGCCCAGGGCTGCAGAGGGGTCTCTGTGTCCGCAGGCGGCCGAGCGCGACTGGGAGGAGAAGCGGGCGGCGCTGACCCAGTACAGCGCCAAGGACATCAACCGGCTGCTGGAGGAGACCCAGGCCGAGCTGATGAAGGCCATCCCCGATCTGGAATTCGCCGCCAAGCACAAACCAGCCCCGGGGGGCGGCTCCGCCGGCAGCGCCGCCTCCACCCCCGAGCACAAACCCTCCAAACCACAGCACGGCCCCAAATCCGGGGGCAAAGGGGACCCCAACGGCCGCCGGGGCTCAGGTATGGGGTGGGATGGAGAGGTTCACCCCCAGAGGGGAGGATGAGGGGCCCTGGTGTTGTCCCCGTTGTTGCTAGACTGACATGAAAGGACTACACCCAACCCAGCCAGGTAGTGAGAAGGAAAAAGAAGTTTATTTGGGATTTTGACTTATGTAGTTGTCGTGGTTTGAAAGCAAAACCAGTGAGAGGCTCCAAGTCAGAAATACAATTTAATAAGAAGAAAGGTAAAAAGGTAAAAATAAAATAAAATAAAATAAAATAAAATAAAATAAAATAAAATAAAATAAAGGCAATAACACAAAGGAGCACTGACAGAGTCAGAACACACCCTGAGCAGGGTGGGGGGAGCAGTCCAGGTGAGGGGCTCTTCCTGAAGCAGTGATCCCACAGAAAGGTCTGGGAGCTCTGCTCCTCTGGGAATCCAGTGGCTCAGGGCTGCTTGTCCTGTCCCAAATCCCAGATTCTCTCCAGGTGGGAACGCTTGGCTCCTCCCCCTGGGCATTGGGAGCATCTCCCAATGGGATGAGGAGTCGTGCAGTGGTTCCTTGATGGCCCATTAAACAGAGAGAGCTCCTGGAGGGAGTTCCCTGTGAGTCCTGGGCAAGGCATTGATGGGCCATGAGCAGAAGAGCCCAAAGGAGGGGCCTGGGAAAACACTGCCCCACCTGGTTCCAACAGCTCATGGAGAGAATAAATACTTTGTGTACATCCTGCACCACAACCCAGGACAGTAGTCTTTGGAGTTTGATTAGGGATGGGAGGATGAGGTTGGCACCTCTTTGACCCCATTGGTCAAACTAGAGGTCAATTAATTAGTTTAAGTCTATTAATTAGTTGAAGTCTCTTAATTAGTCTTTCCCCCAGGAAGGAATTGCACAGTTTTCAAAACATCTCTTTACGTTATAATAACACGTGAGAACTTCAGTCCTTGTAAAACATCAGAAAGGCTGAAAAAAAAACCAAATCAAGGCGCCAGTCGCTGAGGATGAGGAGGGTGGGATCAGAGGGGCTCTGCCCTCACAGCCCCCTCTCTTTGTGCCCAGACGAGCTGACGGTGCCGCGGTACCGAACCGAGAAACCCTCCAAGTCTCCGCCGCCTCCCCCGCCCCGCCGCAGCTTCCCCTCGTCCCACGGGCTGACCACGACCCGCAGCGGCGAGGTCATCGTCACCAGCAAGAAGGAGACCGGCTTTATGAAGGTAGGGGTGGGGCCGCTGGGCTGGGGTGGGTGGTGTCCCCCCAGTGTCCCCTCGGTGCCTCCCAGTGTCCTTTGGTGTCCCCTCGGTGTTCCCCCGGTGTCCCCTGGTATCCCCTAGGTGTCCCCTTGTGCTTCCTCGGTGTCCCCTTGGTGTCCCCACCTGTTCCTCCAGTGTCGTCTGGTGCCTCTCAGTGGCCCACTCAGTGTCCTCCCGGTGTTCCCCAGTGCCTGTCGGTGTTCCCCGGTGTCCCCTGGTGTCCCCCTGTGTAGTGTCCTGCAGTGTCCCCGCTGTCCCCTGGTGCCTTCCCGTGCCCCCTCGATGTCCCCTGGTGTCCCCTCCAGTGCCTCCCAGTGCCTCCCAGTGTCCCCTGGTGCCCCCGCTGTCCCCATCAGTGTCCCCCAATGCCTCTCGGTGCCTCCTGTCACCTCCCGGTGTCCCCTGGTGTCCCCTGGTGTCCCCAGTGCCCCCCATTGGCCCCCAGTGTCCACCCTGGTGTCCCCTCAATGTCTCCTGGTGCCTCTCAGTGTTCCCCAGTGCCTCCTGGTGTCCCCTGGTGTCCCTCCCGATGTCCCCCGGTGTCTCTCCCGATGTCCCCCCAGTGTCCCTCCCGGTGTCCCCTAGTGTCACCTGGTGTCCCCTCAGTGCCTCCCGGTACCTCCTGGTGCCCCTCAGTGCCTCCTGGTGTCCTCCTCGGTGTCCCCCTGCCCCATCTCCCCCGGTGCCTCCCAGTGTTCTCTAGTGTCCCCTGCTGTCCCCTGCTGTCCCCGGGTGTCCCCGGGTGTCCCCTGTCCCTCACTCCCCTCTCCCCGGCAGAAGGCAGAGTCGGAGGAGCTGGACTCTCCGAAGCCGCAGGTGAAGCTGAGGCGGACGGTGTCCGAGGTGGTCCGGCCCGCCTCCACCCCGCCCATCATCGCCTCGGCCATCAAGGACGACGACGACGAGGACCGGATCATCGCCGAGCTGGAGGTGAGCGGGACCCCGCCCCAGAGGTGACACTGCCCGGGAGGTGACACTGTCCGGGAGGTGACATCGCCCCCAAGGTGACACTGCCCAGGGGGTGACACTGCTCCATAGGTGACACCTCTCCTGAGGTGACACTGCCCCAGAGGTGACACTGCCCCAGAGGTGACACTGCCCAGGGAGGTGACACCGCCCCATAGGTGACACCACTCCTGAGGTGACATTGACCTCGAGGTGACATCGCCCCTGAGGTGACATTGACCTCGAGGTGACATCGCCCCTGAGGTGACACTGCCTCCGAGGTGACATTGCCTGGGAGGTGACATCGCCCCCGAGGTGACACTGCCCGGGAGGTGACACTACCCCCGAGGTGACATTGACCCCGAGGTGACACTGCCCAGGGGGTGACACTACCCCCGAGGTGACACTGCGCGGGAGGTGACACTGCACGAGAGGTGACACCATCCCAGAGGTGACATTGCCCCCAAGGTGACACTGCCCAGGGAGGTGACACCACCTCAGAGGTGACACCACTCCTGAGGTGACACTGCCCCAGAGGTGACACTACCCCCGAGGTGACACTGCCCTTCTGCTCTGGGGACAGCTCGAGGTGGGGTTTGGGGTGTGACATCCCCGGTACCAGCACCACTCCTGCCTGGCCCATGGGGACAGAGAGGTGGCACTGCTGGGGACAGAGACGTGGCACTGCCAGGGACAGGGAGGTGGCACTGCTGGGGACAGGTGATGCACACCTGTGACACCCTCCCGCCCTGGGGTTTGAGGCAGACTCACCTGGCTCTGAGCACAGCACTGGGGCTGCAGTGGGATGGGGATGGGGTTTCCTTGGATGGATTTTCCTCGGATGGTTTTTTCTTGGATGGTTTTCCCCCAGGAAGGAGGAGAACTGGGCGTGGTGCAGGTGTGGGACAGGTGACAGTGCAGGGGACAGGTGATGGCATAGGGGACAGGTGATGGCACAGGGGACAGGTGATGATGCTGCAGGCACAGGAACTGGACCAGTGATGCTGTCAGACTGGGCCTGTGACACTGCTGGCTGGGGGACAGGTGACACTGCCAGCTGAGGAGCAGTGACACTGCTGGCCCAGGGACTGGTGACCCTGATGGCCAGGAGAGAAGGGACACTGCTGGCCAGGGGAGCAGTGACACTGATGACTGTGGGAGCAGTGACACTGCCAGCTGAGGACCAGTGACACTGCTGGCCAGGGGACTGGTGACACTGCTGACCAGGGGACTGATGGCACTGCTGGCTGGAGGACAGGTGACCCTGCCAGCAGCACAGGGGGACAAGTGACACTGCTGGTCGGGACGTTGATGGCACTGCTGGCCAGGGGACAGGTGACATTGCTGACTGGGGAACCAGTGGCACTGCTGGCCAGGGCTTTGATGGCACTGCTGCCCAGGGGACAGGTGACCCTGCCAGCAGCACAAGGGGACAAGTGACACTGCTGGTCGGGACGTTGATGGCACTGCTGACCAGGGGACAGGTGACATTGCTGACTGGGGAACCAGTGGCACTGCTGGCCAGGGGACTGATGGCACTGCTGCCCAGGGGACCAGTGACCTTGCCAGCAGCACAGGGGACAGGTGACACTGCTGGTTGGGGCTTTGATGGCACAGCTGGCCAGGGGACTGATGGCACAGCTGGCCATGTAACCCGCCAGCAGCACAGGTGACAACGCTCCCTCTCCCCTGCCCCCCAGCTCTCCCCCTGCCACCAGCCCCGCTCCAGCCTCGATCCCTGCCCGCCCTCCCTCCAACGGCCGTGTTTGACTCCCCAGGTGTTCGAGCGCAGCTCGGCCTCCCCTTTCCTCCCCTCGCCCCGCGGTGACCCCCTCCAGGCCGTGTCCCCGGGCCACTGCGAGCCGTGGCCCGACGGAGCCCCAGGATGGAAGGTAACAGCTCCCTCGGGGCTGCTGCTCTCTCACCGCCTTCCTCCTCTTCTCCACTCACTCCTGCTGCTTTTTTTTTATTATTATTTTTTCTCTGATTTAACCGACTAATTAATTAACGGCTTCTCTCCTCACTTGCTGCCTCGCTCACGGCACTGACCCGGCACCGGAGCCAGCACTGACCCACCACAGCTGGGGCTGCTGCAGCCCCTCACCGGGCACGGCTCGGGCACCGGGCACGGCTCTGGCACCGGGCACCGGGCAGGGCTCACGGCACGCCAGGGGCACCGGGGGGTGGGCGATGCACCGGAGACACCGCCCCGGGAGCACAGGGAGGGAAGGGAAGGGATGGAGCCAAGTCCGGGGGTTTGGATCTGCCTGGAGTCAGGTCTGGCCCCATCCGTGCTGGGCTCTGGGGTGGAGAGAGCCTGGAGAGTGGCTGGGATGGAGCAGGGAATGCCAGGATGGAGCAGGGAATGCCCAGGTTGGGAAGAGCAGGAGGAAAATGCCTGGAGAGTGGATGGGATGGGGCAGGGAATGCCCAGGATGGAGTAGGAAACATCCAGGGTGGAGAGAGCTGAAGGAAAATGCCTGGAGAGTGGCTGGGATGGAGCAGGGAATACCCAGGATGGAGTAGGAAATGCCCAGGATGGAGCAGGGAATGCCCAGAATGGAGCAGGAAACACCCAGGATGGAGCACAGAATGCCCAGGATGGGAAGGGCAGGAGGAAAATGCCTGGAGAGTGGCTGGGATGGAGCAGGGAATGGCCAGGATGGAGCAGGGAATGCCCAGGATGGGAAGAGCAGGAGGAAAATGCCTGGAGAGTGGCTGGGATGGAGTAGGGAACACCCAGGTGGAGAATATCCCAGGGAACATCCTGGTGGGATGTAGTGCTGGGTAGGAGACAGCTGAGCACCCCTTTCCAGTCCCTGTCCACGCTTTGGGTGCTGCTGGATGTTTGGGATGGGCAGGAGGGAGCTGAACGTCCCTTTCTTGCTCCTGTCTGTGCTCTGGATCCCAGCAGGATGTGGGGGCTGAATATTCCCTTCCAGTCCCTGTCCATGCTCTGGGTCCAGTGGCATGTAGGGCTGAACAGGAGGGAATTGGAGATCCATTTCCAGTCCCTGCCTGTGTTCTGGGTCCCTGTGGGATGTCAGGGCTGGAGGAAGGAGCTGAGCATCCCCTTCCAGTTCCTGTCCATGCTCTGGTCCCTGTGGGATTTATGGGCTGGGCAGGAGGGAGCTGAACATCCCTTCCCAGCTCCTTTCCATGCTCTGGATCTTACTGGGACATCAGAGCTCAAGGAGGGAGCTGAGCATCGCTCTGCATTCCCTGTCTGTGCTCTGGGTCCCTGTGGGATGTTTGGGATGGGCAGGAGTGAGCTGAGCACACCCTTCCAGCCCCTGTCCATGCTGTGGGTCCAGTGGGATGCGGGGCTGGACAGGAGGGAATTGAACATCCCTTTCCAGTCCCTGTCCTCACTCTGGATCTTACTGGGACGTCAGGGCTGGACAAGAGGGAATTGAACATTCCTCTCTTTCCAGCTCCTCTCCGTTCTCTGGATCTCAGTGGGATTTATGGGATGAACAGGAAGAAGCTCAACATCCCTTCCCATCTCCTGTCCATGCTCTGGATCCCAGTGGGATGTCAGGGCTGGGCAGGAGGAACCTGAACATCCCTTTCCAGCTCCTGTCCACGCTGTGGATCCTACTGGGAGGTCAGAGCTCAAGGAGGGAGCTGAGCATCCCTCTCCATCCCCTGTCTGTGTTCTGGATCCCAGTGGGATTTATGGGATGGGCAGGAGTGAGCTGAGCACACCCTTTCAGCCCCTGTCCATGCTGTGGGTCCAGTGGGATGTAGGGCTGGACAGGAGGGAACTGAACACCCCTTTCCATCCCCTGTCCATGCTCTGGATCCCTGTGGGATGTCAGGGCTGGACAAGAGGGAATTGAACATTCCTTTCTTCCCAGCTCCTGTCCGTGCTCTGGGTCTTGATGGGATTTATGGGATGGACAGGAGGGAGCTGAACATCCTTTTCCATCCCCTGTCCGTGCTCTGGATCCCAGTGGGGTGTCTGGGATGGGCAGGAAGAAGCTCAACATCCCTTCCCATCCCCTGTCCATGCTCTGGATCCTACTGGGATATTTGGGATGGGCAGAAAGAAGCTCAACATCCCTTCCCAGCTCCTGTCCGTGCTCTGGGTCTCGGTGGGATTTATGGGATGAACAGGAGGGAACTGAACATCCTTTTCCATCTCCTGTCCATGCTCTGGATCCCTGTGGGGTGTTTGGGATGGACAGGAGGGAGCTGAACATCCTTTTCCATCTCCTTTCCATGCTCTGGATCCCAGTGGGATGTCAGGGCTGGGCAGGAGCGAGTTGAGCCCCCCTCCCTTCCCAAACTCCCCCCGGAGCTCTGCCGTGCCCGGCACTCCCGCCTTGGGGGGGACCCCAATAACTCCCAGCGCCCCGTGGTGCCTCCCCAGGCCAACCCCGCTCCCTCCCGGCCCCTTAACCTGTCTGAATTCTCTGCCTAGGAGCCGCTGGCAGCCCCGGCCAGCCGAGCCTTCTCCCTGCCCCAGATCGTGCTCACCGAGTGGGTGTCGGAGCCGCCGTCCCCCGAAGCCGAGCCGGAGCTCTGGGTGGCACCAGCAGCAGCAGCAGCAGCAGCAGAGGGACAGCTGCCACCCCAGGGGACAAGGAGAGGCCGTGTGGCCGCTCCTGGCGGCTCCCCAAAACCCCAGGAACGCCCTCCGGCTCCTCTCCCCTCCCGGGAGTTCCCTTTGGCGGCCCCGCCTTTCCCCAGGGATAAAATGTGGGGGCGAGGAGGGGACACGGCTCTGGGCGCTGCCAGCGGGGCAGGAGGAGGTGACAAAACTTGTCCCCAAAGTCCTGTGGCTGCTCAGCCTCCTGGGAGCCGCGGGGAAGGTGCTGGAGCTGCTGCGGAGGGCGCGCTCCCCTCCCTGAGTGCCCAAATAATTCCCCAAATAATTCCCCATGGGGACTCCCAGAGAGGAGCCGGGCTCGCTGCCGGACACTCCGCCGGGGCTCTGAGGGAGGAGAACCCGCCAGCCCCGGGCCGGGAGCCCCCGGCCAGCCCCGGCATTCCCGCGGGAAGGGATCCAGCGGGACATTCCCGGCCGGAGCAGCCCCTGGAGCGAATCCCTGCCCGCGGTGCACCGCCGGGATGGGATGGAGCAGCTCCGGCTGCCGGGGGAGAGCCCGGAACGGGAGGGAACGTGTCGGAGGAGGATTTCTGCAGACACCATTCACCCCCCGGGCGCCCCGCGGGCAAAAAGGAGATTTATGAGGACACCTACCAGAGGCTGGACAGCCTGGAGGAAACCATCCGCGAGCTGGAGATGACCATCAGCGAGATCAGCAGCCACCCCGCCGTGGAATTCCTGCTCCCCAAGGGCTCGCCGGGATCCCAGGAGGACAGGAAAGGCCTGGGGGACCTCGGGTGTGACAGCTGTGACAGTGACACCGCTCTGGACCTCAGCCAGGCCAAGGGGGGCCCTGCCAAGAGCCCCTTTGGCAGCAGGACCAAGCCAGCGCTGCTCCCCAAGCCGCGGCTGCCCCCCGGCGCTCCCCAGGTTCATTTTCTCTTCTCCCCCGTGCCTTGCTCTGCCCTGGATTCACTCTGGTGTCTCTTCCTCTGCCTGCTCCCCTCTCTCTGTGACTCTGAGGTGGAGAACGGATCCTTCCTCTTCTCCCTGAGGCTGGGAAGGGTTTGGGAAGGGCAGAGGGAAGGGAGATGGTGCTGGGTGGTGTTGGCTGATCCCGGCCTGGAATCAGACCCTGGGTGAGGTGGAGTCTTCTGCCCTGGGAGGTTTTTTTGGAGTGCCAGGTCCAGGATGGGCATCCCATGGGGTCCAGGAGTACCCAGCAGGATCCATGAACATCCCACGGGATCCAGGAGCATCCCACGGGATCCACAGGTGTCCCATGGGATCCTGGAGCATCCCACGAGGTCCACAAACATCCCACGGGGTCCAGGAGTATCCAGCAGGATCCATGAACATCCCATGGGGTCCAGGAGCATCCTACAGGATCCACAGGTGTCTCATGGGGTCCAAGAGCATCCCATGGGATCCATGAGCATCCCAAGGGGTCCAGGAGCATCCCACAGGATCCATGAGCATTACACTGGTGTCCCATTGGGGTCCAAGAGCATCCCACAGGATCCATGAGCATTACACTGGTGTCCCATTGGGGTCCAAGAGCATCCCAAGGGGTCCAGGAGCATCCCATGGGGTCCAGGAGCATCCCATGGGATCCAAGATCATCCCACAGGGTCCACAAGCATCCCAGAGTGTCCAAGAACATCCCATGGGGTCCACGAGCATCCCACGGAGTCCAAAAGCATCCCACGGGATCCTGGAGCATGCCAAGGGGTCCATGAGCATCCCACGGGGTCCAGGATTATCCCACAGAGTCCATGAGCATCCCATGGGATCCTGGAGCATCCCAAGGGGCCCAGGAGCATCCCATGGGATCCTGAAGCATCCCATGGGGTCCAAAATTATCCCACAGGATCCAAGAGCATCCCACGGGGTCCAGGAACATCCCACGGAGTGCAAAATTATCCCACATGATCCATAACCATCCCCTGGGGTCCATGAGCATCCCACGGGATCCACGAGCATCCCAGAGGGTCCAGGGTCCAAAGCACCACTCTCAGTTTCACCATTTTGCATTAATGCCCCTCTCCTGATGAGCAGCAGCCGGAGCCCTGGCAGATGTTTCTCCTAATTAACCCACAGCCATCCCAAATTGCTTCCTGCCGGAATCCAGCTGAATATCTGGGAATAAAAACAACAGGGAGGGGGAAAAATCCGCCCTGAGCAGCGTCAACCTGCTCCTTTATGAACAGCCAGGGCTGGGGAATAAATCTCTTTTTCCATTTGGAGCCATCCTCTTCCCTCCTCCGGGGGCTCTCTGGGGGTGCAGCTGCAATTTTTCCCCATTTTTGTGGGTTTTTTGACCCCAGGAAACGAGAATTGGAGCTGTGGGATGGATTTGTCACCTGGGGTAAAGCCTGGCTAAGGTTAAGGCAGGACAGGCTGCGATGGGTCAGTCCTAAAGCAGAACAGGGGTTGGGGTCACATTTCAAGGATTCTGCACCGGGAATTCCTGGGATGATGGTGTGGGTTCTCCAGGGCTGGGAATTGGACTCTGGTGATCCCTGTGGGTCCCTTCCAGCTGAGGATATTCCATGATTTTAGGATTTCCTTGTGCTGTGGGGCTCAGGAATCCCCTGTGTCCCCCTTCCAGCTGGGCATATTCTGTGATTTTAGGATTTCCTCGTGCTGTGGGGTGCGGGAATCCCTCATATCCTCCTTCCAGATGAGGATATTCCATGATTATAGGATTTTCTTCTGCCATGGGGTGTGGGAACCTTCATATCCCCCTCCCAGCTGAGGATATCCCATAATTTTAGTGTTTTTTCCTGCTGTGGGGTGCAGGAATCCCTCATATCCCCCTTCCAGCTGGGGATATTCTGTGATTTTAGGATTTCCTCGTGCTGTGGGGTGCAGGAATCCCTCATATCCCACCCATGGGGACACCTGAGGACCCCCAGGGCTCAGGATTTCCCAACCTGGGTTGGGACAGGACAAGCAGGAGGCCACCAGGAGGGGACACTGGCACGGGAGGGGACACTGGGGGGGGGTTCTGTGACACCACTCTCTGTATCCTCACCTGTGCACAGCCATGAATAAACTCCTCTGTATTCCCACTGCCGCCGTTCCCACCTGGAATCTGCTTCTGCCTGCCGCCGCCTCTTTTTTCCCTTTTTTCTCTGTCTCTGGGCCCCGCGGGCTGTCCCGTCCCGCCCTCGGTGTCCCGATGTCTGCCCTAAACTCCCTCTCGGGTGTCTCCTGGTAAGTTCCCGGTCAGGGGGGTGGTTTTTTTGGAGCTCACGGTGACTTTATCCTCACCTGGCATTGTCACTACAAGGCTGTGCTGGCGCAGCGTGGGGGGAAAGGATCCAACAGATGATTTTAACCTTTTTCCTTGGATTTTTTTCCTTTTGTGTGTGTCCTGGCAGAGCGGTGGAGTCTCCATCCCGGCCATGAAGGTGGTGAACCCGGCGTCCAGGCTGAAGCAGGGCCAGCAGGGCAGCCCCGACAAGGGCAAGCACATCAAGCAGCGCATGGAGTACATGCGGATCCAGGGCCAGCAGCAGGTACTGCACCCGCAGGGCACGGCCTGAGCCGGGACAGCGCCAGGGAGGTCATTTTTGGGGACTGGGTTCTCTTTTGGCTTGGGTCGAGCCCGGCCGGGGTTGCTTTTGTCCCCGCCTTTATCCCCAAGATTTTTGTCTCCAGGGTTTTTGTCCTCACCTTTATCCCCGAGATTTTTGTCTCTGCCTTTATCCCAAGGATTTTTGTCCCCGAGGTTTTTGTCCTCGGGTTTTCTGTCCCTGCCTTTATCCTCAGGTTTTCTGTCCCCAGGTTTTTTGTCCCTGGGTTTTCTGTCACCACCTTTATTTATCCCCGGGTTTTCTGTCCCCAGGTTTTTTGTCCCCAGGTTTTTTGTCCCCGCCTTTAGCCCCGGGTTATTTATCCCTGGGTTTTTCTGTCCCGGCCTTTGTCCCCAGATTTTCTGTCCCCAGATTTTTTGTCCCTGGGTTTTCTGTCACCGCCTTTATTTATTCCCGGGTTTTTTGTCACTGCCTTTAGCCCTGGGTTTTCTGTCCCCGGGTTTTTTGTCACCACCTTTAGCCCCAGGTTTTTTGTCACCGTTTTTTTGTCACCACCTTTAGCCCGGGGTTTTCTGTCCCTGGGTTTTTGTCCCCACTTTTTTGTCACCGCCTTTATTTATCCCCGGGTTTTCTGTCCCCGGGTTTTTTGTCACCACCTTTAGCCCAGGGATTTTTGTCCCCAGGGTTTTCTGTCCCCGCCTTTATCCCCGGGTTTTCTGTCCCCAGGTTTTTTGTCACTAGGTTATTTCTCCCCGGGTTTCTGTCCCCGAGTTTTTTGTCCCTGGGTTTTTTGTCACCACCTTTATTTATCTCTGGGTTTCTTGTCACCGCCTTTATTTATCCCCAGGTTTTTGTCCCCAGTTTTTTGTCACCGCCTTTATTTATCCCTGGGTTTTCTGTCCCCGGGTTTTTTGTCCCTGCCCTTAGCCCCGGGTTTTTTGTCACCGGTTTTTTGTCACCGCCTTTAGCCCCAAGTTTTCTGTCCCCGGGTGGTTTTGTCCCCACCTTTATTTATCCCCGGGTTTTCTGTCCCCGGGTTTTTTGTCACCACCTTTATTTCTCCCCGGGTTTTTTGTCGCTGCCTTTGGGGACAAAAAGGGCTGCGGCTGTGGTGGTGCAGGAGTGGCTCTTGTCACACTGGGGGCTTGGGGACAGGGACATGGCTGAGAGTCACAAGCTGGTCCTGGCTGTGGGGTGAGGCTGAAGCCCGTTTGTCCCCAGCCCTGGCGGTGTCCCCTCGCCCCAGGGGACAGTGACACCTCCTGATGAGTGTGTCAGAGCCACAGCAGCTCTGGGACTTGGGGATTCCCTCCCTGGGGCTCCTGTCCCGGGAGGTTTTTGGGGTGTTGGGACCCCCCCCACACACACACACCCACAGAAGCAGCTTGTGGGGTGTCACAGGCGGGGTGGTGGCACTGGGACACTTTGGGGACAGGGTGAGCGGGCCACAGCAGCTGGAAGAGAAGCGTTTTGGGGTGGGATGGAGCACCCCCAACCCTCCAGCCCTCAGCACTGACCCCTCCCCATCCCAGAGTGGGGGACCCCCCGCTCTGTCACCTGCTGTCACCCCAGTGCTGGCCAGCACTCCCAGCTGGATCACAGCCACTTGGGTGACCGACCTCCCTCCCTGTCACCTCCTGTCCCCTGTCCCAGCACCCCTGTCCCCCTCAGGGTCCACCCTGACCCCTCCTCTGCCCCCACTCTGTGTCTCGATCCCCTTTTTCCACCACCAAAACAACAATAAACCCGATTCTGCTCATTCTCGTGCATCCCCTGCCAGAGGAGCCAAAGGTTTATCCCAGCTGCTCAAAGCACGGGTTTTGGGGGTGGATTTAGTGGAATTTGGGCAAATGTGGAATGAACAAAACGGGCAAGAAGGGTCAAACCCCACTTGGGCTGCTCCGTTCCCAAAAAATCCTCTCCAGGGAGGGTCTGTCCTTGAGCTCGGGGTGTCCCTAATTGTCCCCTCCTGTGGAATTAGGGAGGGGACAGGGACTTCCCTCTGGATTCCCTGGACAAACACCGGCCTGAGGGGCTGGGAAACATCTCCTGACCCCGTGAGGCCACCCAGTCCCCTCCCCTGGAGGCCACCCAGTCCCCTCCCCTGGAGGCCACCCAGCAGCACTTTGATGACACTTCTGTCCCCTCTGTGGTGCCACCAACCAACCAACCAACCAACCAACCAACCCCCCGGGCCTGGCTGCGGTGACTTTTGTCCCCTCCCTGTCCTCACCAACCCCTCACTGAGGGCGAGGTGGGGCTGGAGGATTCCTCTCCTCATTCCCTGTGGGATTTTGAGCACAATTGCACTGCTGTGGTGGCCCCGGGACCAGCCGTGGGGACAGGGGACAGGGACAGGGACAGGGACAGGGACAGGGTGGGCACCGTCACCCTGGGGGCACCACCAGGGCTGTGCCCGCTCTAACGCTGCCCCTTCTTGTCCCCCCTGTGCCTCCCCCCCCGTGTCCCCTGTGTCCCCTGCCCTGATGCCTCTGTGTGTGTCCGTGTGTCCTCGTGTCCGTCCGTCCGTCCGTCCGTCCGCTCCTCTCTCTCTCTCTCTCTCGGGGTTTGTCCCCCCTGCCCGTGCAGTGACACTTTGGGACCCGCTCTTTGTCGTGCTGTTTGTGGTGGCCCCTTTTTCCAGCTGCTTTGACCTCAGGCCTGACTCAGTGCTGCTTCTGAACGAAATTCCCCTCTCGTGGTTTCTCGGTTGTTTTGGGATTTTTTTTTTTTTTTCTGTCCTCGTTTCTTTTTTTTTTTTTTTTTTTTTAATTATTTTATTTTACTTTCTTTCGTCTTTTTGTTTAAAGCTTTTTTTTTTTCTTTCTTTTTTTCCTTTTTTTTTTTTTTTTTTTTTTTTTTTGGACTTTCCACCCCTCTCTCCTCCTCCTCGTCCTCCTTGAATCTTGCTTTTCTTTCCAGGCCACTAGACCATCTAAAGAGGCCAGTGAGACTTCCCCCACGGTCTCAGAAAAACCCGCAGCTGGCAGAACATCCATCCCCGTATTGACTTCCTTTGGGGCCAGGAACTCCTCCATCTCATTCTGAGCGCCCCTGCCAGCTCCGCCCGGCCGCTCTCCTCCTCTTCCTCCTCCCGGGGGCTCCTCCTCTTCCTCGGGCTCCTTCTTCCTCCCTGGGACTTGGCTTCTCTTCTTTGAGGCGCTCTGGAGGGAAAAAACCGCCACCTGTGTCCCCCCTCCTCTTTCTGTTCGATCCATGTGGGGTTTATTTATTTTATTTTATTTTAATTTAATTTTTTTCTGTCGCCTGCGCTCCGCCAAAAGAACTTTATTTTGTGTGTCGCCTCGGCCCGACCTCTGTGTCCCCTCCCGCTCCGCCATGGCCAACCAGCCACTTTCTGTTTTTCTCTCTCTCTTTCTCTTTTTTCCTCCTTTTCTCTTTTTTTTTCTCCCTTTGGATCGCTGTTGGTTTGGTTCCCCTCTCTCCCTTTTTTCCCCTTTTTCCCTTTCCCTCCCCGCCGTTTTCTTTTTGGTTTTTTTTTGGGTTTTTTCCCCGTTTATTTAAAGAGCTCTCAGAGCTTCCCCCCGCCGCCCGCCTCCAGCCAGGAGCAGCTTCCAGCTCCTCCCTCCGAGCGGAAAATCGGGAAGAAACGACCACCGAGGACACCCCCGGAGCGACCCCCGGGAGCGGCCGCCTTGTCCCCGCAGGAGGAGAGGACAGCCCCGGGCAGGGCTCGCCGGGGGGCGCCCGGCGGGGACACCTCGGGGACACCCCGGGCCGCTGTCACCGCTGTCACCGCTGTCACCACGCCCGGCTCCCCCCGAGGGGCGCCCGGGGGTCCCCGCGAGTGCCGGAGGGGCCGCAGGGCGCGGGTGTGAACTGGGGTTTGCTGGGGGGGTCACCTGGGCCGTGGGTTTGTCCCCAAAGGGAGGGGACAAATCCGGCTTGGAGCCCCCGGGGAAGCGGCCCTGAGCCGGGTGTGTCACAGGTGTGTCATAGGTGTGCCTACCTGCACCCAGGTGTGTCACAGGTGTGTCACAGGTGTGTCATAGGTGTGCCTACCTGCACCCAGGTGTGCCACAGGTGTGCCCAGGTGTACCTACCTGCACCCAGGTGTGCCACAGGTGTGCCCAGGTGTACCTACCTGCACCCAGGTGTGCCGCAGGTGGGCTCCAGGTGTGCCACAGGTGTACCTACCTGCACCCAGGTGTGCCACAGGTGTGCCCAGGTGTACCTACCTGCACCCAGGTGTGCCGCAGGTGGGCTCCAGGTGTGCCACAGGTGTGCCTACCTGCACCCAGGTGTGCCACAGGTGTGTCACAGGTGTGTCATAGGTGTACCTACCTGCACCCAGGTGTGCCACAGGTGGGCTCCAGGTGTGCCCAGGTGTACCTACCTGCACCCAAGTGTTCCCCAGGTGTGTCACAGTGAGCCCCAGGTGTACCCAGGTGTACCTACCTACACCCAGGTGTGCCACAGGTGTGCTCCAGGTGCACCCGCCTGTGCTCAGGTGGACACCAGGTGTGGCCAGGTGTGTCCAGGTGTGCCCCAGGTGTATCCAAGTGTACTCTAAGTGTGTCTAGGTGTGCACCAGGTTTGCACAGGTGTGCACCCAGGTGTGTCCAGGTGTACTTTAAGTGTGTCCAGGTGTGCTCCAGGTGTACTGAAGGTGTACCCAGAAGTGCCCAGGTGTGCCCAGGTGTGCTGTAGGTGCACCCAGCTGTGCCCAGGTGTGCTCTAGGTGTGCTGTAGGTGCACCCAGCTGTACCCAGGTGTGCCCAGGTGTGCTCTAGGTGTACTCCAGGTGCACCCAAGTGTGCCCAGCTGTGCCCAGGTGTGCTCTAGGTGCACCCAGCTGTACCCAGGTGTGCCCAGGTATGCTCCAGGTGTGCCCCAGCTGTGCCCAGGTGTGCCCAGGTGTGCTCCAGGTGTGCCCCAGCTGTGCCCAGGTGCACTCCAGGTGCTCCCAGGTGTACCCATATGTACCCAGCTGTGCCCAGGTGTGCCCAGGTGTGTGTGTGTGTGTGTGTGTGCAACACGAGATCCGATCACTCCTTCCGTTCTCTGTTTCGTCCTTGGGTTGGTTATTTTCGGTTTTTTTGTCTTGATTTCGATTCCTTTTTTTCTTCCTTTTTCCCCCCTCCTCTGGTTTTTTGTTAATTTTTTTTTATTTTGTATCTCGATCATTTTTGTACAGAAGAAACGAGAGCCTTTTTTTGAATAACAAAGAGAAAACACAAAAATGGACAAAAAACCAAAAAAAAAAAAAAAAAAGACCAAAAAAAAGAAAGAAAAAAAAATGTTTAAAAAAAATCATGATGCAATTTCTTTGGATTGCAAAAAAAAGCAACTCTTTACATTTAAGTGAAGTGTCTTAACATTTTATATTGTTTTAAAAAATATATTTACATATTATATATATATAATATACGTAATATAAATCTATATATAAATATTTAAAGAGGGGAAAGAAAAAAAAACCTTAAAAAAAAAAGAAAAAAAAAAAAAGAAGAGGAATAAATCATAAAGTCTGATATTATTTAAAGGGGGTGGATTTGAAATCCCTGCTTTAGGTTTAGAGCTCCTCGTGGTTTCCAGAGCGGCTTCGTCGCCCTCGCGCTGAGTCCTCGCCCTCTTTCCTTGTCCCCAGCCTGTCCCCAGGTCCTGCTGGTGGCCCTGGGGACACCCCCAGTGCCAGCAGCAATAGCAGTCACTTGATGCGTTGGGAATTAATTTAATTTTTGATGATGATGATGATGATGATGCTGATTTTCTTTTCTCGGTACCAAAGTGAATTCACTGTAGCAAAGCCGCAGCTCCTGGGGGTGGCACCTGGCGCTGTCACCTCCCCTGTCCCGCTGTCACCTCCGCTGTCCCGCTGTCACCTCCCCACCTCCAGCACGGGGCGGTGTCACCTTTTGTCACTTTGTGTCACCTGAGGGGATGGGTGACACAGCCCCCACACCCCACTGCTGGAGGGTGAGGAGGTGACAATGCCACTCTCCCTTGGGGACATTGATGTGGCGGGTGACAATTGCCATCCTCCATGGGGACACCCTCAAAAATGTCACAGGAGTGACAATTGTCATCCTCCATGGGGACACCCATAAAAATGCCACGGGGGGTGACAATTGTCACTCTCTTTGGGGACACCCAAATGGGTGGGTGACAATTGCCACCCTTGTGGTGACACCCTCAAAAATGTCATGGGGAAGTGACAATTGGCATCCTCCATGGGGACACCCATAAAAATGACATTAGGAGGGTGACAATTGTCACTCTCTTTGGGGACACCCACACAGAGGGGTGACGAGTGCCACCCCTGTGGGGACACCCACAAAAATGACATGGGGAGGTGACAATTGCCGTCCTCCATGGGGACACCCTCAAAAATGTCATGGGGGGGACGACAATTGCCACCCTTGTGGTGACACCTGCAGAAATGTCATGGGGTGGTGACACTTGCCATCCTCCATGGGGAGACTTACATGGGGGAGTGACAATTGCCACCCTTGTGGGGACACCCTCAAAAACGTCACAGGAGGGTGACAATTGCCATCTTCCTTGGTGACACTCTCAAAAATGTCACAGAGGGAACGACAATTGCCACCCTTGTGCTGACACCTGCAGAAATGTCATTGGGGGGGTGACAATTGACACTCCCTTTGGGGACACTCACATAGGGGGTGACAATTGCCGTCCCCTTTGGGGATACCCACATGGAGAGATGACAATGCCACCCCTTTTGGGGACACCCTCAGAAATGTCACTGGGGAGGGACGACAATTGCCATCTTCTATGGGGACATCCCCAAAAATGTCATGGGGGGTGACAATTGACACTCCCTTTGGGGACACCCACATGAGGGGGTGACAATTGCCATCCTCCATGGGGACACCAACATGGGGGGGTGACAAGTGCCACCCTTGTGGTGACACCCACAGAAATGTCATTGGAGGGTGACAATTGCCATCCTCCATGGGGACACCCACATGGGAGGGGTGACAAGTGCCACCCTTGTGTTGACACCCACAGAAATGTCATTGGGGAGAGTGACAATTGCCATCTTCCTTGGTGACACCCTCAAAAATGTCATGGGGGGGTGACAATTGCCATCCTCCATGGGGACACCCACAGAAATGTCATGGGGTGGTGACAATTGCCATCCTCCATGGGGACACCCACAGAAATGACATTAAGAGGGTGACAATTGTCACTCTCTTTGGGGACACCCACATGGGGGGGTGACAAGTGCCACCCTTGTGGGGACACCCACAGAAATGTCATAGGGGGGTGACAATTGCCATCCTCCATGGGGATACTCCCAAAAATGATACAGGATGGCGCTGTCCTTGGTGTCACCCCAGTGTCCCCACCTGGGTGTCCCCACCTCGGTGTCCCCACCCCAGTGTCCCCACCCCGGTGTCCCCACCTCGGTGTCCCCAGGCTGTCACAGATTTTGGGACAGTCCATCCCTTTGTCCCCATGTCCCTCCTCCCAGCTCGGTGTCACTCGTGCAGAGCAGGGAGGTGACAGCGCCGAGCCGGGGGGTGACAGCGCCAGGCGAGGGGGTGGCAGGTCCCTCCCTGTCCCCAAGCCCCCCCCAAATGTCCCTTTTCCCCGCTGGTGTCCCCGTGAGCGTGATGTCCCCGCGTGCGTGTGCGTCCGTCCCCTTCATGGCATCGTGCAAATCCCTCGCCGAAGCAAGAAGACGACAACAAAAAAAAACCAAAATAATCAAAAATTTTAAACAAAACAAAGTTCTGGTTCAGACCAGGATATAAAAAATACTTTAAAAAGACAAAAAAAAGAGGAAAAAGTGTAAAAATCATCAAAAAAAGGCCCCAAATCCAAGCGCTGCCTGCATCGTGCATGTGTCGGAGGCGCCCTGTGCATGCGCTCCCCGCTTTGCTCGTCTGGATGTTGTTTCAAAACCAAAAAAAAAAAAAAAATCACAAAAAAAAATTGCCTACAGCTCTGAAAAGGAAAAAAAAAAAAAAAAAAAAAAAAAAAAAAAGAACAAACTGAGAAGAAAAAGCGAAAAAGAAAAAAAAAGCAAAAAAAAAAGAGAAAAAAATAGGAAAAAACTGCAAATTTCTGGTTCTCTTTAAAAGCTGTTTTGGGGTTTCTACGCCGTCGTGTGTCTCTCTCTCTTCTCTCTTCCGCATGAATTTTCTCGTGAACTGTTTTAAAAAAAAATATTAAAAAGGGAAAAAATAAAAACGAACAAAAAGGAGAAAAAAAAGGAAAAAAAAAAAAAAGAGAAAAAACGAAGAAAAAGATGTTAAAAAAAAAAAAATAAATAAAGCCTCGCGCAGGGGAAAAAGCGGGGGAGGGGAGGGAGGGGACCCGCCCGCCCTCTGCCACCCTGTGTCACCTCCCGCCGCCGCCGTGTCCCCAAGTGTCGCCGTGGATGCCATGGGTAGTTGTGTGTGACCGTTGTAATTTCCCGTGACAAAAGGGTTGCTTTTTATTTTATTGTTTTTTATTTATTTATTTTTCCCTTTATAACTTTTCTTTTCTATCAGAGTGTCTGGCTTTAATAAAATTACTTTTTTTTTTTTTTTTTTTTGGGTCGTCTCTTTTTCTTGCTTTTTTTTCCTCCTCTCCCCTTCCAAAATTGAGAATTTTGATGAGGATGAGGCATCCCCCAATTTTCTTATTTCCACCCCACAGGCTCAGAGAAAAACGAGATTTATCCTCTCAATGAAAACTCCCAGCACCCAGGAATTTTGGGGTCTCTGCCCACCAAAAAAAAAAAAAAAAAAGGGAATTAACACCAGCAAAACCTTGAATAACCAGTTTATTTCCAATATATAGACCAGGACTGGAGGTGGGAAGGGGGCCAAAGCAAGGGGGGGATTTTTGGGGTGGGTTTTTTTGCAGTTTTGCAGATCCCGACGGGGCCAACACGCCGGGAATGGGATTTTTGGGCTTTTTGGGGTGGGGACATGCAGGAGGGTTTTTAAAAAGTCACCACTGGTCCAGCACGTCCCCTGGCGCGGGGCTTGGCCTTTCCGCTGAGCAAAACGTCTTTAAAAAAATCCTTATAAATCCTTTGGGATATGTTACACGGGCAGAGACGATATTTACAGGGGGGGAAATGAACCGAAAAAAAAAAAAAACCAAAAAACAACAACGACAAAAAAAAATTCGAAAAGAAAAAACAAAACGACTTTACAGTAAATATTTGCATAACGTATGAGAACGACACGGAGAGAGAGAGACGGTGACACGGGGATTTGTGACACGAGGCCACCTGGCTGGTGGCACTGGTGTCCCCTGCGTGTCCAGGCCTGGGGGTGTCCCCTGTGTCCCCTTCCTAAAGTGCTTCTGGCCTGGGGGGGCAGGAAGGGGACAGCCATGGGAGGGGACAGGGACAGGGACATTCCGGGTGTGGCGGGGTGGGTAAAGGATGGCAGTGTCCCCTCCCCTGCTCCAGGTGTCCCCTCTCAGTGCCAGCCCCTCCCCGGCTCATGGGGACCCCCCAAAGGGCTCAGCAGAGTCTCCCAAGGTCAGGGTGACAACGCTGATGTCCCCAAGGGACCCCAACACATGGTGGGAGGTCTCTGATATGGGACCCCCAAGGTGCTCAGGGGAGTCACCAGGGTCACCAGGGCAGGGGTCTCTGTCCCTGAGGTCACCAGGGTCCTCAAGGTCACCAGGGTCACCAGGGTCACCAGGGTCACCAGGGCAGGGATCTCTCATTGAGGTCCCTGAGGTCACCAGGGTCCCTGAGGTCACCAGGGTCACCAGGGCAGGGGTCTCTCATCGAGGTCCCTGAGGTCACCAGGGTCACCAGGGCAGGGGTCTCTCATTGAGGTCCCTGAGGTCACCAGGGTCACCAGGGCAGGGGTCTCTCATCGAGGTCCCTGAGGTCACCAGGGTCCCCAAGGTCACCAGGGTCCCCAGGGCAGGTGTCTCTGACCCTGATGTCCCCAAGGTCACCCCAGGGCAGGGGTATCTGACACCAGGGGCCCCAGGGTAGGGGTCTCTCATTGAGGTCCCCAAGATCCCCGAAGTCCCCAGGGCAGGGGTCTCTGACCCTGATGTCCCCAGAGTCCCCCAGCACAGGAGTCTCTGTCCCTGAGGTCCCCACGTTCCCTCAACACAGGGGTCTCTGACCCTGATGTCCCCAAGGTCCCCAGCACAGAGTCTCTGACAAGGTCCCCAGGGTCCCCAGCACAGGGTCTCTGGCCCTGACATCCCCAAGGTCCCCCAGGGCAGGGATCTTCGACACCGATGTCCCCAGGGTCCCCCAACACAGGGCTCTGTGACACCGATGTCCCCAGGGTCCCCAACCCGGGGCAGGTCCCCGCCCGGAGCAGCCGCAGCTCCCAGGGAAGTGCCCGCACTTCGCCCCGCCCCGGCTGGGGACAGCAGGGCCACCGCTGGGGACAGCAGGGCCACCACTGGGGACAGCAGGGACACCACTGGCGACAGCTGGGACACCACTGGCGACAGCTGGGACACCGCTGGGGACAGCAGGGACACCACTGGGGACAGCAGGGCCACCGCTGGGGACAGCAGGGCCACCACTGGGACAGCAGGGCCACCGCTGGGGACAGCAGGGCCACCACTGGGGACTGCAGGGCCACCGCTGGGGACAGCAGGGACACCACTGGGACAGCAGGGCCACCGCTGGGGACTGCAGGGCCACCACTGGGACAGCAGGGCCACCGCTGGGACAGCGGGGCCACCGCTGGGGACAGCAGGGCCACCACTGGGGACTGCAGGGCCACCGCTGGGACAGCAGGGCCACCACGGGGGACTGCAGGGCCACCGCTGGGGACAGCAGGGCCACCACTGGGACAGCAGGGCCACCGCTGGGGACTGCAGGGCCACCACTGGGACAGCAGGGCCACCGCTGGGGACAGCAGGGCCACCGCTGGGGACAGTCCCCGTGCCCCCTGCTGGCACTGCCCGGGGGCTGCGGCACCGCCGGTCCCCAAAGCGTTGGGGACAAAGTGGCTTTTGTCCCCCGCCCCAACGCGGGCCAACGGGACCTGTTAAATAACAAGAGCGGCTCATCCGGAGCACAATTAAATACGGGGACAAGGGACAGTCCTTAAATTAAACACCGGGCGGGGCGGGGCGGGGCGGGGTCAGAGACACCGCGGGAACAGGGGCACCCCGGGGCTGCCCCCGGGACTCTCGGTGGCCGTGCCCGGGCTGGCAGCGCCGGGCGGGGCCGGCACAGGAACCGCCGGCCGGGCTTTGGTGGATTCCAAACTGCTGAGCCCCGAGTCCTTGTCGCGACAAGGCGCCGGCGTCCCCTGCAGCCCGCGGGGCTCTTTCCACTCGTTGAAATTGAGGTCCTTGAGGCCGCCGGGCACCACCACCGTGTGCCGGCGCCAGCTGCTCTTCCTGCGGCGGGTCTCCGGGGAGTGGGCGCGGCGCAGGCGGACCCCCATGTCATCGGCGGAGCCCCGCAGGTGCTGCCGGAGCTGTTCCCGCAGCGGGGCCCGCCCCGGGCTCCCCCAGCTCGGCTCGTCCCCGCCGCTGTCCCCAGCCTGTCGCGGCCGCCCCAGTTTCCTGCGGGCCAGCGTGTCGCACTGGATCAGGCGGTGCGAATTGAAGGACGGGCGGCCCAGGGGTGACTTGTCATCGTCGCCCGTCCCCTCCCCGGGCTGTCCCGGCCCCCGCGGGGCTCCCTCGCGGCTCTCCGTGTCCGTCTCCATGTGGCTGAGCTCGCTGCGCTCGTCATCCGCCTCCTCCCCGCGGCTCCCGGCCACCGAGTGCACCTCGGAGCACAGGCTGCGGTCCATGGTGGACAGCGTGGAGTAGCCGGACACGATGGAACGGGCGTCGGGCGCCGGTTCGGGGCCGGCCGAGCATTCCCGCTCGGTGCCGGTGGCGCGGGGGGCTCTGCCCGGGGTCACCGCGGGTCCCTCCCGCTGCTGCTGCCGGCCCGGGCTGTCCCTGCGCTCCGCGTCGTCGTCGGTGCTGCTCCCGACGCCCTCGGCCTCTCTCCTCTTCTTCCTCTTGCGGGCGGCGGCCGAGACGAAGGGGATGGCGAGGAGCTCCCGGTGCGGCGGCGCTTGGCGCGACGGCCACGAGCCCTGCGGGGACAGCGACAGCGGGGTCAGGGACAGGGACAGGGACAGAGGGGTCAGGGGTGGGGACAGGGACAGGGGGGTCAGGGACAGGGACAGGGACAGAGGGGTCAGGGGTGGGGACAGCGACAGGGGGGTCAGGGGTGGGGACAGCGACAGGGGGGTCAGGGACAGCGACAGGGGGGTCAGGGGTGGAGACAGGGATAGAGATGGGGATGGGGAACAGGGACAGGTATGAGGATGGAGGGGGCAGGGATGGGGATGGGACAGGGACAGACACAGGGATAGAGATGGGGATGGGGACAGGGATGGGGACGGGGATGGGGATGGGGATGGGGACGGGGACTGGAACAGGGACAGGGACAGGGACGGGGACAGGGACAGGGAGAGGGATGGGAATGGGGATGGGGACAGGGACAGGGACAGGGACAGGGACAGGGATGCGACAGGGATGGGACAGGGATGGGGATGGGGACGGGATGGGAATGGGGATGGGACAGGGACAGGGACAGAGACAGGGATGGGGACAGGGATACAGATAGGGATGGGGACGAGGACAGGGACAAGGATGGGGACAAGGATGGGGATGGGGGGACAGGGATAGGGAACAGAGACGGGGATAGGGATGGGAATGGGAACAGGGACAGGGATGGGGACGGGGACAGAGACAGGGATGCAGACAGGCCCAGGGCCAGGCTGAGTGTCCCCATCCCCACACCCCACCCTGGGACCCCTCTCACCTTGGGTTTGGCGGAGCCGCTGCGGGTCGAGCCTGGAAGGCAGAGGGGAGAGGGGAGGTTAGAGGGGTCCCCGGGGGTGGGGGGGATGTGCTGGGGAGGGGTCTGGGGTGGAGTTGGGGACACTGCTCCGATCCCCCAAAGCAGGACGGGGACACAGCGGGACTGTCACACCGGCTGGCCCCTGGCAGGGGGTGGCAGGAGGTGACAGCAGGGGCTCCGGTGGGGACAGGGGGCATTGCTCGCCTCACCCAGGCTGAGGAGTGGGGACAAAGGAGACACACAGCACACACAGCCAGGACACACAGCCAGGACCCCCGCGGTGGGACCCCAACCCCTCCCGTGGCCACAGGGGACAGAGGGGACAGGGACAGGGCGCTGTCACCGGGGTGGAGTGTGGGGAAGGGAGAGGGGACAGGGACAGGCCGAGGGGTTCCGGGGTATAGAGGGGACACAGAGGGGACACAGAGGGGCCACAGAGGGGACAGGCAGCCCTGGCCCTGCTGCTGCCACCGTGTGAAGGACAAGGACAGGACACAGACCCCTCTCCCGCCCCGCATGCCCAGGACAGGATTAGCAGCTGCTGACAACGAGAGAGGGGGAGGCAGAAAAAGGGGGTGCTGACCCTCCCAGGGCCTTTGGGACCCTCATACCCCAAAATTTGAGGGTTCTGGGACACCCTGCAGTGAGATGCCACCACAGGCACTGGCAGAAAATCAGAGTGAAAAGGATTTGGTGACATTGGGGACCCTGGGGACAGTGCCAGGCAGGACACAGGCCATGGGCATTGGCAGGACATCAGAGTGAAGAGGATTTGGTGGCACTGGGGACCCTGGGGACAGTGCCAAGCAGGACACAGGCCACAAGCACTGGCAGAAAATCAGAGTGAAAAGGATTTGGGGATCCTGTGGTGGCCTTGGGGACCCTGGGGACGGTGCCAGGCAGGACACAGGCCACAGGCATTGGCAGAAAATCAGAATAAAAAGGATTTGGGAATCCCCTGGTGGCCTTGGGGACTGTGGGGACAGTGCCAGGCAAGACATGGGCCACAGGCACTGGCAGAAAATCAGAGTGAAAAGGATTTGGGGCTCTCCTGGTGACCCTGGGGACAGTGCCAGGCAGGACACGGGCCATGGGCATTGGCAGAAAATCAGAGTGAAAATAATTTGGGGCTCCCCTGGTGACGTTGGGGACCCTGGGGACAGTGCCAGGCAGGACACAGACCACTAGGAGTAGAAAATCAGAGTCAGAAGGATTTGGGGCTCCCCTGGTGACATTGGGGACCCTGGGGACAGTGCCAGGCAGGACACAGGCCACAGGCACTGCCAGAAAATCAGAATGAAAGGATTTTGGGCTCCCCTGGTGACCTTGGGGACAGTGCCAGGCAGGACAGTGTCCCCTCCCTCCCTCTGCTCCCGCTCTCTCGAGGTCCCGCAGGGTTAGTGCTGAGCAATGCACCCGGGATCAGACTGTACCCGCTCTAGCTCTCGAGGAGATCCGCTGGAGGAGGAAGAGGAGGAGGAGGAGGAAGAGGACAGCACAGAGAAGTTCCAGGAAAGAACGGAAGAAATCAGTCCAAGTTTTCAAAAGGCTCCCCCGGTCTCCAGGTTGGGCAGTGAGGGGGTCCCGAGGGGCACCCAGAGGGACAAGGAGTGGCCACCAGAGAGGAGGGTGACAGGGACGGGGGGGCTCGTGGGGTATCCCCAGGGGTCGTTCCCATTTTTGGGGGAGAGGTGGGACTGGGATGTCCCAGCACAGCCACTGATTGCCCAGAGATGTGGGCAGGCCTCGGGGACAGAGATGTGGGGAGGGGACAGAGGGGCCAGCAGAGGAGGGGACAATGTCACAGATGCCACCCCCCCTCCCTCACCTGCGGCATCGCCGGGCGCCGCGGTCCTGCCGATGTTGGGCAGCAGGTACTCGATGTTTGGCACGGACTGAGCCTCCTTCTCATCCACAGGGGTCTGCAGGGGGGGAAAAAGGGGGTCAGGGGGCTGCCAAGAGCCCTCCGAGCTCCCAGCTGGGGGTCTGCACCCCCCTGACCCACAGTGAGACCCCCAGGACTCACCTTCTCGCCCTTGTTGTCCTCCTTGTCACTGAAGAACCAGTCTGACTGTGGGGGGGGACAGGAGAGGGGTCAGAGATCCATCCCCGTCCTTGGGGTGCAGATCCCGCCCTCCCCTGCCTGTTGGATCTAATTAGTATTAATAATTATTACTAATTATTAATAATTAGTTATTAGACGGGGTGGCCAAGAGCCTTTCCACGAGTTTTTTTATTCCATTATCAACCCTAGTGAAAGTAGATACACATAAAAGATGACAAAACTCAGGCCACAACAATGGCAGCTGAAGTTCCAAAGGCCTCTTAAAGAGTTTTTCAGGGTGATTTTACCCTGATAGTTATTTAGGCTGATTTTACCCTGATAGTTATTTAGGCTGATTTTAGCCTGATAGTTTTTTAGGCTGATGCTAAAAGCTTTTGTCCACTTCAGCCAGCCACTAAACACTACACCTACACCTCACAGCATACAATGGTTGCTTGTTCTATTTGTTGGGTTGGTTTTTTTTGCAGCTCAGAAACTTTCTGTGCTCCAAATATTTCAAAATTCAGCTGTTTCAAACCTCGATCTATTGCAAGCCCTCTGCTTTTTCAGCTCCTGTTGGAGCCCCGGGCACTGAGGATTTCAGGATTTCTGTGCTGACCCCCAAGCAAAGACTCCATTTGATGTGGAGCCGTGGGAGAGGCTTCCAAAATTGAGTGACAGCCCTGGGATTGTGGGGGTGTGGTTTGAATAGGAGTGTGTGATAGCACAGGGTGGAAAACTCAGAGTTTAAGGGTTTAGAATATAGTAATATATAAAATATATAATAAAGTAATATTAATATATAAATATTATATTTTAAAATATTATAAATATATAAATTATAAACATATAGACATATAAATATATAAATGTTATATATATATATAAATGTTATAAATATATAAATATTTTATAATTTAGAATATTTTAACGATTATAAATATATAATTAAAATATATAATAAAGTAATATATATAAAGCAAGATGGAGGATTTAGGGTGTAGGGTGAGTTCTTCTTTTTCACCTTCTCCTCCTCCATGCGTTTGGGTGGATTTTTGTAATTAGGAAAATTGCAAATAGAAAAATCTGCATTGCAGGCCATGGGCGGCCAGTTATTTGGTTAAAAATAAAAAAATAACTTCATAATAATAATTTCATACTAATAATTTTATAATTGGGCAGTTTGTGCTTAAAAGACCTTGGGAAGAGTGAGAGACACTTTGTTAGCCAGAACTCACAACTCGTGAGACCATAACATCAACAAGAATTAACAACATCTGAGTCCCAACACGAGAACAAATGTCCCTTGACCATTTAACCCCAGCTCTAACAGAAGAAAAGAAGATTAAAGACCCCAAAAATCCCCCACTCAGGGGTGCCACTCACGTGCTGGATGAGGGTCTCCACGATCTTGTAGCGGTCGGGCATGTGCGTCACCATGTCGGTCATGTTGTCCTCGGACGTCCTCACCAGCGTGGGCCCGAACACCAGCGCCAGGTTCCGGGGCTCCATCTGCCACCAGAGCAGTGTCAGAGCCCCAGCCCACCTCTGGGGGTGTCACCCTGATTTTTGGGGGTTTTTTTCAGCTTTCTGATGTTTGTTGTTTTGTACTTTTCTCACGCGTTGTTTTGTAGTTTTTTTCTCATGTAATGTGAATGAAAAGTGATGTTTGGGAAAAGTGCATGTTCCTTCCTGGGGGAAGGATAAATTGATGGGCTTCTGGTTTGGCCAGTGGGGTCAGAGAGGTGTCAACCTCATCTTCCAATCCCTGATCAAACTCCAAAAACTATTTAAACTCTAATCCCAAAATAAACTTTCTTCTTTTGCTCACACAACCTGACAGTGTGATTTTTGATTTTTTGTGTCTGTCTGGCGACACTGGGGGTCTTCAGGTGGGGCAGAAGATTCCCAGGATGAGGGGGGTCAGTACCTTGTTCTTCTCCGAGTGGTCAGCGATGGTCTTCAGGTGACCCACCAGGAATTTGAGGGTCTCGTAGTAGTGGCCTGGCAGGTCCCGAATCTGTGGGGAGGTATCGGGTCACTGTCCCTGTCCCCTCTGTCCCTCACTGTCCCCACCCAAGGGGGGCTCCAGAATGGTGTCCCCACCCCTGTCCCCTGTCCCCTGTCCTCTGTCCCATGTCCCATGTCCCCTGTCCCATGTCCCATGTCCCTACCAGCTTCCTCAGCGTCCTCATCCTCTCGCTGGCATCTTCAATCCGGTTGGCTTCGATGAAGTCGTTGTATTTATCTGAAATGGGGACAGGAGGGTGTCACAGCTGGGTGGAGGGGACAGGAGGGTGTCACAGCCGGGTGGAGGGGACAGGAGGGTGTCACAGCCGGGTGGAGGGGACAGGGCCACCCCTCCCCGAGTCAGGTGACACCCAGGTGAACCCGCTGGAGATACTGGGGAAGGGTCTCAGTGCTGGTCACACTGCGGGGCAAGGAGGGATAAGGACAGGTGGCCTTGGTGACACGGGGTCTGCATTGTCCCCCACTGCAGGTGGCTGTGTCACTGGGTTTGGGGACATGTCCCCAGTGCACGGGGATGGGGTTTGGGGCTCTGGTGGCCCCGGGGGACAGGGACTCACCATCAGTGAAGAGGGGCTCGGGCAGCTTTCGGAAGAAGGATTTCAAGAGGCTGCTGATGACGTTCAGGTCCTGCCACCGCTGCGGGGGACAGAAGAGGCTGCTCAGAGGGACAGCCGGGGACAGGACAGCGGGATGAAGTCCCCAAGGCAGGGACAGCCCCGGCGACAGGCAGGGAAAGTCCTGAGCCACCGAAGTGCCAGGGGACAGAAGTGACCCCAGGATGTCACCTACAGTGCCGGCGGCCACCGCCAGGCGGCGCCACCACCACAGGGAAGGGCACGGGGATGGAAACGGGGATGGGGGACAGGGACAGATGGGGACAGGGACAGTGGGGACAGGGATAACGGGGACAGGGATGGTGGGGACAGGGATGGCGGGGACAGCATAATGGGGACAGGGATGATGGGACAGGGACAGTGGGGACAGGGATGGTGGGACAGGGATGATGGGACAAGGAAAACGGGGACAGGGATGATGGGACAGGGACAGTGGGGGCAAGGATAGGCATGATAGGATAGGAGATAGGCATGATGGGGATAGAGATGATGATGGCGACAAGAATGATGACAGGAACAGGGATGATAACAAAGACTGGGATGATGACGGGAACAGGCATGATGGGAGCAGGGATGATGGGGACAAGGATGGGGACAGGAACATGGATGATAACAAAGACTGGGATGATGACAGGGACAAGGATGATGATGGGGACAAGAACAATGACAGGAACAGGGATGGTAGCAAGGACAGGCATGATCATGGGGACAAGGATGATGATGGGGACAGGAATGATGACAAGGACAAGAATGATGACAGGAACAGGGATGATAACAAAGACCGGGATGATGACGGGGACAGCCATGATGACACAGACCAGGAGAGCATTCCAGAGCCATGATAGGGACAAGGACCAGGATGGGGCCAGCTGTGGGGACAGCCACCTGCCCTGCCCTCACCTCGTCCTGCAGGTTGATCTCGGTGGCTCCCTTGTTGAGCTGCTCCTGCAGGCTGGACACCACGGCGTTGTTGCCGGGCACACGGTAGATGCCCATGTACTCCAGCCCCCGGTCCTCCACCACCTTGCAGCACGCCTCCACGATCAGGGGCACGTTCTGCAGGGGACAGGGACGGGCTCAGGGCGTGCCAGGGCTGTGCAGAGTCCCCGAGGGCCGGAGCTGGTGGCACGGCCGTACCTTGTTGTCCGGGGCGGGCTGACAATCCTCCAGCCTCACGCCGAAAGCGCGCGGGGCCGATTTCTTGTTCTTCTTCATGATGTTGATGCCCCACGGGGCTTTTTGGGAGCTGCTTTCATCTGGGGTGGGGGAAAAAAAACCAACACCAAGGGATCACTTGGGATAAGCAGGAAGAGCAGCCCCACAGGGATAAGATGGACACAAAGCACCCCGGGTTTGCTGTCCTGGGGTGTCCCAGGTACCTTTTGTGACAGCTGCATCCTGCCTGGGGGACCGGGGCGCGCTGGTTCCCGTCTGCTTCAGGAACTCGGCTCGGATCCCCAGCCCACGAGGGCCCTTGGGTGACGAGTCGGGCTTGGTGCCCGCAGGGCTGCAGGGAGAGCGGGGAGGGCTCAGGTGGGGCAGGGTCAGGGGCACAAAACCTCCCGGTGAACCAGCATCGCTCCCAGACTTCTCAGCCATCCTACAGAGACCCCCGGGGAGCACCGGGCTGCTCCAAACCCTGTTTAAAATGCTCAGTGCCACTTTGGCTGAGCCTGCGAGCCAAAGATTTTAGCCTTGATGGCAGCTGCTCATTTTTTTCCCAAGGAAAAAATTTCTCAAAAAAGTTTCTTCTCGAAGCAGTCTTGGCAAACAACTATCCTTTTTCTCAAAATAATCTTTCTCCAGGTGGTGTTTTTCTGGGTTTTTTTTTCTGTTCAGGATGCAAACCCAGGTCGTGGCAGTGAGAGCACCAAATCTTAACCACTAAGACCACCAGGGAAAGGCTGTTTTGAGAAATGACAGTTGTTTGCCGAGATCGTTTTGAGAAAAAACTTCCTTGAGAAATTTTTTCCTTGGGGAAAAAAGTTAGCAGCTGCCAGCAAGGCTAAAAATCTCTCAGGCCCACAGCTGAGCCCAGTGTAGGTGGCTCTTCCATCACCACCCTGTCCAGGGAGCTGCTGGCTTTGCTCTGTCACCGTCACCGTCACCCCAGGGTGACCAACGCCCCCGGGGGGTCTCGGTGCCCACCACCCCCGGTCCGTACCTCACTTTCCGGTAGTCGTTTAACTTCTTGCTGATAAGGGCTTGGCTGGCAAAACCGGGGTCCTGGGGAGGCAGAGAGAAGAGGGGAAGGGAGAGCTTGAGCAGCGCGTCCGCCGGACATCCCCCGGGCAAGTCCACGCTCTGCCGGGCGCCGCGCGGGGCCGCGGCTCCGGGCCAGGGCAGCACCAGGTCCCCGCTGCCCCGGGACAGCTGGAGGTCACTGCCCCACTGCTGTCCATCGCTCCAGGCCGTGGTGTGGGGTCAGAGCCGGACACAGGTGTGTCCTTCCTCACACTGAGCCATGCAGGCTCCACGGGCACGGAGCTGTCCCTGAGGGATGCTCCTGACAGCGCCGCAGCACCGATGTTTGCCCAGACAGCTACACGTGCTCCAGCCCCAGAACACTGTCTGATTCTGACCTGGAAGAACCATCCGGTTCTGATCCAGCTGAACCATCCGGTTCCAAACCAGCACCACCGTCTGGTTCTGACCCGGCAGAACCATCTGGTTCTGACCTGGCAACACCATCCAGTTCCAAACCAGCAGCACCGCCCAGTTCTGACCCAGCATCACTGTCTGGTTCTGACCCAGCAGGACCATCTGGTTCCGATCCAGCAGGACCATCCAGTTCCAACCACAGCAGCACCGTCAACGGCAGCACCATCCAGTTGTGACCCAACAGAACCATCAAGTTCCAACCCAGCAGCACCATCCACTTCCAAAACAACTCCACCATCCAGTTCTGACCCGGCAGAACCATCCAGTTCTGACCTGGCAGCACCATCTGGTTCCAAACCAGCAGCACCATCCAGTTCTGACCCAGGAGAACGATCCGGTTCTGACCCGGCAGTACCATCCAGTTCCAACTCGGTAGAACCATCAAGTTCCAACCCAGCAGAACGATCCAGTTCCAAAACAGCTCCACCATCCAGTTCTGACCCAGAAGAACCATCTGCCAGGTTATGAGACCCCCCTGGCAGGGTGTCATAATGTCAGGGACAGGCCACACCACGGCACAGTCACGTCACAACACAGCAAGGACATGTCACAGCCACATCACACCGTGGCAGGGACATCTAATGGTCATAAAGTCTCATAGCAAAGATCTTAAATGCTCATGTATTTGTTTTTGCTCTTTAGAAATGTTCTGAGCCGGCAGCACCGCCTGGTTCTGACCATGGCAGCACCATCTGGTTCTGACCCAGCAGAACCACCAAGTTGCAACCCAGCAAAAGCATCCCAGTTCCAAACCAGCACCACCGTCGGGTTCCGACCCGGCAGAACCATCTGGTTCTGACCCAGCAGCACCATCCAGTTCCAAACCAGCAGCACCAACCGGTTCTGACCTGGCAGCACTGTCCCCACTGAGCCCTCTGTGCCCACCGGGGCAGGGCTGTGCAACAGACAACCAGAACCTGCTCCAAGCCCAGTGCCACCACTGCCACCAAACCGAACCACACGGCACTGCAGCCGGCCCAGAGCCGGCACGGCATCCCAGGGATCCACTGCTGGAGCCGAGACCAGCCCCGGGGGCGGTTCTGTCCATCTGACACAGGGCTGTGCCCATCTCACACCGAGCTGTGCCCATCTCACACCAAGCTCTGCCCATCTCACACTGAGCTGTGTCCATCTCACAGTGGGCTTTGCCCATCTCACACTGAGCTGTGTCCATCTCACAGTGGGCTTTGCCCATCTCACACTGAGCTGTGTCCATCTCACAGTGGGCTTTGCCCATCTCACACTGAGCTGTGTCCATCTCACACTGAGCTCTGCCCATCTCACACCGAGCTCTGCCCATCTCACACCAGGCTCTGCCCATCTCACACCAGGCTGTGCCCATCTCACACTGAGCTCTGCCCATCTCACACCGAGCTCTGCCCATCTCACACCAGGCTCTGTCCATCTCACACCAGGCTGTGCCCATCTCACACTGAGCTCTGCCCATCTCACACTGAGCTCTGCCCATCTCACACCGAGCTGTGTCCATCTCACACCAGGCTCTGCCCATCTCACACCGAGCTGTGTCCATCTCACACCGGGCTCTGCCCATCTCACACCGGGCTCTGTCCATCTCACACTGAGCTCTACCCATCTCACACCGGGCTCTGCCCATCTCACACCGAGCTCTGCCCATCTCACACTGAGCTGTGCCCATCTCACACCAGGCTGTGCCCATCTCACACTGAGCTCTCCCCATCTCACACTGGGCTCTGCCCATCTCACACCGGGCTCTGCCCATCTCACACCAGAGCCACTCATCACAGCCCACGGCTGCCCAGGGAGGGCTCGGCCTCAGCACCACCACAAGGGCACCGTGCCTGGACATCTCTTCATGAACAGAACCACATCAAACCCTGGCAGAGCCACATCAAACCCCGGCAGAGCCATGTCAAACCCTGGCAGAGCCACATCAAACCCTGGCAGAGCCACATCAAACCCCGGCAGAGCTATGACAAACCCAGCACAGCCACGTCACACCAAGGCAGGGACAAGTCACACCAGGGCAGGGATGTGCCACACCATGGCAGAGCTGCATCAAACCACAGCAGAGCCACATCAAACCACACCACGGACAAGTCCCATGGCACAGCCACATCAAACCATGGCAGGGACAGGTCAAACCACGGCACAGCCACATCACACCGTGGTGGGGACACATCACACCATGGCACAGCCACATTGCCCCCCACCAAAGCCATGTCACACCATGGCTCAGCCACATCGCTCCACACTAAAGGCATGTCACACCATGGCACAGCCACGTCACACCATGGCAGGGACACATCCCACCTCATCAAAGCCATGCCACACCATGGCACAGCCATATCAGACCTCAGCAGAGCCAGGACACACCATGGCACAGCCATGTCACATCATGGCACAGCCACATCACATCATGGCAGAGCCACATCACATCATGGTGGGGACACATCCCACCCCACCAAAGCCATGCCACACTATGGCACAGCCACATTGTAACTCACCAAAGCCATGCCACACCATGGCACAGCCACATCACATCATGGGGGGACACATCCCACCCCACCAAAGCCATGCCACACTATGGCACAGCCATGTCAGACCTCACCAAAGCCATGGCACAGCCACATCAGACCTTGGCAGAGCTAGGACACACCATGGCACAGGCCATGTCACATCATGGCACAGCCACATTGCCCTGACCAAAGCCATGTCACACCACGACAGAGCCAGGACACACCATGGCACAGCCATGCCAGACCTCAGCAGAGCCAGGACACACCATGGCACAGCCACACTAGACCTCGGCAGAGCCACACTCCTACCAGACACCGACACAGCGGCTCCGGCGCCGGCCCCGCCTGCAGAGCCACGGCCCCTCCGCTGAGCATCCCACACACCCCCTGGCCCGGCCTGGGCCGCGGGACCACCACACTCTTCTTGGACACCACGAGCCCCCAACGCCCCCCTGGGAGCACGGCACGGGCCTGGCCGTGGCCTGGGGAAGCAGCACAAGGCAAAGAGCCGGAGAGAGCCGAGGCGGTTAGTGCCGGGAGAGCCAGAGGCAGCCAGGAGCCCCATGTGGCTCTCACCTCGCCCTCAGCCTTGCTGTTCTCCCTGATGACTTTGATCCAGGCCAGCATGTCTTCCCGATCCTCTGCCTGAAAGAGATATTCACAGAAGTCAGCGGTCGTCAGGCGGAAGACGTGCTTCCTCTTGGTCTCGCTGTAGGAGATGTCCACCAGGCACGCTTGGATGCTGATCGGCGGCTCCTCCTCACCTGGGGCCGGGGCGCAGGTCACCGCCTCCCGCCTGTCCTTGCACAGGTACAGCGAGTGGGTGCGCAGCACGGCGAAGACGCGCTTCCACTGCCGGATGCCTCCACCGACCTTCTGCGGGGAGAAGGGGATGGAGCGCCGGCCTCAGGGAAAGGCTCCCTCCCCTCTCCTCCATCCCTGACCCCCAGCCTACCTTCCCCTTTTTGGTGAGGATCTGCTTGCAGTGGAGCCAGCCCTCCTTCCTCACGGCGCTGAACGGCACGTCCGAGAGGTCGGAGGTTGAGTGTCTTTTGGAACGGGCGTCTTCCGATGTGCCCAGGCTGTCCAGAGACTGCGAGGGGACGGAGGGAGGTGTTGGGGTGAGAACCTATCGGCACCCCCAGAGAATCCCCCGCGTTGTTTTAGGGCAGCCCCCAGCCCAGCAGCACTCACCCCATCGGTGAAGAAGCTCCTCAGCATGCGGAGGCTGGGGACCCGGCTGGGCATCCTCCTGGGGGGAGAGCAGCCCCCGTCAGAGGGAGGGGGACACACCTGGGGAGGGCGGTGGGACAGGGGAAGGGTGTCCAACCCTACCTCAGGATCTTCCCCTCGTCCCGAAACGCGTTCAGACCATCGTCGCAGGACTTGGAGCGCTCGGTGGTGATGGCCAGCAGGTAGGAGGAGCGGCGGCCCGCCTTGATGCTGCCTGCGGTGGGGACAGGGGGCAAAACCCACCCTGCTCAGCCCGGGGGGCGCCGGGCAGGGCTCTGAGGTAGGGGGCTGTCCCTCTCCGAGCCTCCCAGGGCGGTTCCCCCTCCCCAGCACTTACTGCAGTCCTGGGAGTAGTGGCGGGACAGGGCGAAGGCGAAGGTGGGCGAGGCGGGGCTGGTGGCCACGGCGGGAGCCGAGTTCATGGCACTGGACACCACCGAGGAGGCCGGGACGTGCTTGGCCTTCAGGTCGATGCTGGGGCTGGTGGGTTCATCTGTGAGGAGCGTGGGCAGGGTTGGAGGGGGAGTTTGGGGCAGGGGAAGTCCCTGCTGGGACCCCCTCCCTACCCCGTAGCTTCTGGGTTTGGTGTCAGGGTTGGGCTGGGGACACGCTGACACCCCCAGGGGATGGTGGGGCATGAAGACCCTCACCCAGAGCAGCCCTGAGACCCCCGTCCCTGCTCCATCCCCTCCCTTCCCGTCACATCCCACCCAGTTCCCTCCCTGGGCAGAGCTGTGGATTCCTAAAATCATCTGGATCCTGGGCAGGGAGATCCCAGGGGAGACGGGGACAGGGACAGGGACAGGGACAGGGACAGGGACAGGGACAGGGACAGGGACAGGGACAGGACAGGGACAGGGACAGGGACAGGGACAGGGACAGGACAGGGACAGGGACAGGGACAGGGACAGGGACAGGAACACAGACAGGGACAGGGACAGGGACAGGGACAGGGACAGGGACAGGGACACGGACACGGACACGGACAGGGACAGGGACAGGGACATAGACAGGGACACGGACAGGGACACGGACATGGACAGGGACAGGGATATGGACAGGGACAGGGACGGGACAGGGACAGGGACAGGGATATGGACAGGGACAGGGACGGGACAGGGACAGGGACAGGGACGTGGATAGGAACAGGGACATGGACAGGGACAGGACAGGAACAGGGACAGGGACAGGGACAGGGACAGAGACATGGACAGGGACAGGACAGGGACAGGAACATGGACATGGACAGGGATATGGACAGGGACAGGAAGAGGGACAGGGACATGGATAGGGACAGGGACAGGGCTGTCCCCAGCTCAGAGCAGGGCAGGAGTGGGCAGGGCTGCAGGTCACACCAGTAAGGGGCACCAGCAGCTGGGCAGGGGGTGCAGGACCAGAGGGAGGGACGAGGGTGCTCAAACCCAAACCCTGGCACAGCACCACCCACCCTGGCCCTGCCTGGGGGCAGCAAATCCAGAGGGGTGTGGGGCACTGTGGGGTGAGGAGGGGTGCAAGACAGGACTCTGTGGGGTGTGGGACACTGCAGGACGCTGTGGGGTGTGGGACACTGTGGGGTGAAGAGGGGTGCAAGATGTTGTGGGGTGCAGGACTCTGTGGGGTGCAGGACACTGTGGGGTGCAGGACAGGACTCTGTGGAGTACAGGACAGGACTCTATGAGGTGTGGGACACTGCAGGACACCATGGGGTGCAGGACAGGACTCTGTGGGGTGTGGGACTCTGTGGGGTGCAGGACTCTGTGGGGTATGGGACACTGTGGGGTATGGGACACCGTGGGGTGCAGGACAGGACTCTGCGGGGTGTGGGACTCTGTGGGGTGTGGGATAGTGCAGGACAGGACACCATGGGGTGCAGGACAGGACACCGTGGGGTGTGGGGCACTGTGGGGTGCAGGACAGGACTCTGTGGGGTGCAGGACTCTGTGGGGTGCAGGACTCTGTGGGGTGCAGGACAGGACTCTGTGGGGTGTGGGACTCTGTGGGGTGTGGGATAGTGCAGGACAGGACACCGTGGGGTGCAGGACAGGACTCTGTGGGGTGCAGGACTCTGTGGGGCGCAGGACTCTGTGGGGTCCCAGGCATTGAGGGCACTGCCAGTGCAGCCCCATCCCATCTCCACTCAGGCCACAGACGGGCACTCTGCACTTCTGACCCCAAACGTGCCCTCCCCGCCACGGAACCTCCTAAACCCCAAACCCCAAACCCCAAACCCCAAAGCCCTCCCCGGACTCACCGATGAAAGGGATGGACGCCAGCGAATCCTCGGGGGCGGCCAGAGGCGCCACTCTCCGTCCCGGCCGCTCACTGCCCGGCCTGTCCCCTCTCCCCGCGGCCCCGCCGGCCTCACAAACATCCGTCTCCTTCACCCCCTCGGCGAACACGAAATTCATCTGTCTCAGCGGCGCGGGCACCTTGCGGCCCGTGGGCGGTTTCTGCCGCAGCACCACCTCCTCCCTCCTCTCCTCCGGCTGCTGCTGCTGCTGCTGCTCGCACCCCCGGCTCCCCTCGGGGGACGCGCCGCTCACCGCCGGGGCGGCCGCGGAGGGGGCGACAGGGCTGGCCCCGGTGTCCCTGAGCGGGGCCACGGCCCGCTGGGCGATGCTGAAGGTGGGCAGCCCCCCGAAGGCCGGGTCCCGGCAGGCCAGGGCGTGCAGCAGCCCCGTGCGGCGCTGGAAGGACGGGCTGTAGCTGCGGTAGCCGATATAACCCGAATCGTCCGCGCTCGGCAGGTTGGGCTGCGATGGGTGTTTTTGCACCGGTTCCCGCGAGGAGGAGGAGGAGGATGAGGAGGAAGCGGCGAAGGAGGCGGCTGGGATGGGCTGCACGGAGGAGGCCACGGCGGCCCTGCAGAGCCTTTCGGGCCAAGCGGAGCGCTCCGAGTGCGGCGAGAGCAGCGCGCTGGGCTCCAGCGCCTCCATGGAGCGGCCGTACCTGCCCAGGTAATGCTCGGAGCGGGCTCGGGGGGCCCAGCCCTCACGGCTGGCCTGCAGCAGGGTATCGTGCGAGGCGCTGTGCGGCCAAACCCGGCCGGGCGCGGGCCCGGAGCCGCCCAGGCGATCGTGGGACACGCTGCGGTAGCGGGGCATGGCGTGTCTGCGCTCCCCCGAGGAGCTGCGCCGCGGCTCCTGGCTGCAGAACCACCGCGACAGGGCCTGCTGGCACTCCTGGCGGCCGGGAACGCGCTGGGACCCCGACACGTCCCGGGGGGGCCTCCCGCTGGCCGAGAACCCCCCGAGTCCCTCCTTGAAGCCGCAGTGAGTCCGGTGCTCCGGGAGCGGCTTGGGGATGCCGTAGCAGGAGGCGGCGGCCGGGGACAGCCCGTAGCGGTCGGGAGCGGTGTTCGGGGAGCAGGAGGGGCGGGAGAAGGAGCCGGGGGGCCCCTGGGGGGCTGCGGGGCGCGGGGAAGGACCCCCGGGCTGCGGCTCCTCGGGGCGGTGAGCGGGGCTGCCCCCGGGGCCGGGGTCGCTGCGGGCGCCCAGCGGGGGCGAGGGGCCGGCGGGGGCCGGGCGGGGGGCGCGGGGCTCCGGCGGCGGGCCCGGGGCGGGCTCGGCTGGCCGGCCTTGGAAGGGGTAGGTTTTCCGTGGGTAGCAGATGGGAGGGGGCTCGGGGATGCTCTGAGCCCCCCCGGAGTAGGGCTCGTTGCCTTTCAGGTACGCGTCCTGGGAATAGGCCTGGGAATAGAGGAGGGGGACAGGGAGAGGGGACAGGGTGACAATCCTCCTCATTCCCTCTGTAGGGGTGGTCTCTGCATCCCCCAACCCCTGAGCGAACCTCCCGGGGGCTGGGCCGGGCTGGATGAAGACCCCTCACATCCACCTCGCTTTCCCACAGGGTGTCCCCGGCTCGGGGCAGCGCTGTCCCCTCCTGCTGTCCCCTCCTGCCGCTGTCCCCTCCTTCCTCTGTCCCCTCCTGCCGCTGTCCCCTCCTGCCGCTGTCCCCTCCCCTCCTTCCTCAAATCCCATCCCTGCGGGCCCGTCTCACTTTTCACACCCCCCTGACTCCACACCGGGGGATTCCCGAGCCTGGAGCAGGCGCACATGGGGACCCCAAAATAGGACAGGAGTTTTTCTCACAAGCAGTGGGGGGGGGACCCCAAAATCCATCGAAAATCCAAGCTGGGGTGGGAGGGGCATCAGGAGGAGCCCAGGTCACCCTGCCAGGGCCACTGTCACCCCCAGATGGTGGCACAGCCATGGCAGAGACACTTGGGGGGTCCTGGATAAGCCAGACCCCAAAACTTGGGATTATCACCCCAAAATCACAGGGGCCACATCTCCCCTTGTTCCTGCCCCAGTGCCCCCAGTTCTGCACCCATTGCTCCTCCACGGTGGAGCCCTGTCCCCAAGTGTCCCCGAGTGTCCCCAAGTGTCCCCGAGTGTCCCCAAGTGTCCCCAGGAGTCCCCAAAAGTGTCCCCAAGGCAAACTCACCAGCTGGAGGATGTCCTCGTCCTTGGGCATGATGGAGAGCTCCAGCACATCGTCACTGGGGACAGGGGACAGAGGGGTCAGGCTGGACAGGGACTGTCCCCACCTGTCCCCAAGTCACACCTGGCTGGATCCCCCACGAGACAAACGTCCCTGTCCCCACGTGGTGGTGACAGCACGTTGTTTCCTGTCCCCTGAGTGCCTCAGGGCCTCTGTCATGGCAGTGACACCCAGAGGGGACAGAGCCTGCCGTGACGTGTCCCCAGCCTGTCACCCCCATCCCGGGCAGGGACACTCACCTGTTCTGGATCAGGGCGATCACCTGTGAGTAGGTTTTCCCGATGATGCTCTCCCCGTTCACCTTGACCAGGCGGTCCCCTGCAGAGCCAGGGGAGGGGACAGTGTCACACAGTGTCACCACCGGGCGGTGGTGACACCTGGATGTCCCCACGGTCACTCAGGGCAGGGTTTGAGCAAAGGGAGCAATGAGGAGACCCCAAACCCAGCAGAGCCCCCAGAGACCCCAAAGCTGCTCTGAGCACCAGAGTTCCTCCCAGGACCAGAGAGAAGAGGGAGGAAAGAGCAGGAACACCAGGAAAAAAGAGCAAGAGAAGCCAGAAATTAATAATAATAAGGCATAATAAATATAATATAAATATATATATTATATTATATTTATATTATAAATAAATAAATAATATCATATAATATCTATATATATTATATGTATATTTTTATATTATGCTATATATGTAATATTGTATAATATATAATTATATATAATTATTATATATTAATATAATGTATATAATATAATATTATATTATATATATACACTATATATACAATATATATTGTATATGATATTATATATGTTATATTGTATATTATAATAATTATAATTATTATATAATATAATTATATATTATATAAAACAAATATTATATTATATTGTATTATATTATATTATGTTATATTATATTATATTATATTATATTATATTATATTATATTATATTATATTATATTATATTATATTATATTACATTATATTACATTATATTGTATTATATTATACTATATTATACTATATTATACAATATAGTATAATATAATATAATATAATATAATATAATATAATATAATATAGTATAATATAATATTTGTATTGTAATAATAATAGTAATAATAATAATAAATAAGGCAGAGGAGGTGGAGCATTCCCGGGATCCCCCCCGGCCCCGCTCACCCGTTCTCAGCCCCGCCTGATGCGCCGGCCCGTCCTCCCGCACGTTCTTCACGAAGATCGTGTCCATGGGCTCCAGGCGGCTCCGGGGGGGCCCTGCTCCGTGGGGACAGACAGCGGGCTGTCACCGCGGCCAGCCAGGGATGTCACCTCCTGTCCTCTCCTTCCCCAGACCCCCGCCAGCCCAACCGGGGCTTCTCCCAGACCCCAAACCCCACCAGGGACCCCAAACCCCACCGGGGACCCCAAATCCACCGGGAGCGAGGCCCAGGTCCCCCCAGCCCTGCTGGGTTTGTCACCGGCTGCCCGTGTCACCGCTCCCGGCCCCGATCCGTTCTGACACCTTCACATTGGCTCATGTCACCCCTGAGCCTCCGGGAGGGGACAGCAGGGCCGCACCTCCCTGTCCCCAAACACCCTGGGGGCCCCTCGGGCTGTGACAGCAGCTCCCCCGGGGTGGGAGGGTTGGGGACACCGGTGTCAAAGGTCACCAAGCTGCCACCAAAGCTCCCCCAGGGCAGAGTTTGGGGACACCGGTGTCAAAGGTCACCAGGCTGCCACCAAAGCTCCCCCAGGGCAGGGGGGTTTGGGGACATCAGTGCCAAGGGTCACCAAGCTGCCACCAAAGCTCCCCCAGGGCAGAGGGGTTTGGGGACATCAGTGCCAAGGGTCACCAAACTGCCACCAAAGCTTCACCACTGGGTGATATTTATGGTTGTGGTGACAAAGCAACACCCTCTGTAAAGCCCCGTGTCCTCCCCCTGTGTCACCCGCCCTGTGCCACCCTGTGTCACCCCCCTGTGCCACCCTGTGTCACTGTCCCCAGGTCCTCAGTGTCCTCACCTGCTCGGTTCCCATTCTCTTCCTCCTGCCAAAAAAAAATAAAAAACAATGAGAAAAGCATTGATTTGGTGGCGGGGACGTGACCAGGGGACAGGAGGGGACCGGAGCGGGGGGTGGCATCGCACCCTTCACCCCAGGCCACCCACCCCGGCCGGGGAGAGCCCGACCAACCCCCTGTCCTGGGTTTCCAGGGGTGGGATCCATCCCATGGTGGGTGAATCCTCATCCCTGCCCATCCCTGCCCATCCCTGCCCATCCCTGCCCATCCCTGCAGCCTCCCAGGGCACTGATGTGTCCAGTGAGGTGGGAATTGTGTCAAATCTCTGCTTTTTTAGCCCAAAACCCCCTCGGGGGACCCCCCAGCAGAGCAGCGCTGCCCAGGCGGGGGTGCCAGGCTGGGGTGAGGCACAGGGTGGGACTCACATTCCCCTCCCAAGGCACCTGGAAACGGGAATTTGGGAATTTTCACTCCAGCGGTGCCAGATTTTTCCACGCCGGGCTGAGAGCACAGGCCTGGCCACAACCTCCGGCCGGTGGGGACACAGCCCTGGTGTCCCCAAGGTCCCCCCGGGGTGCCAGGAGGGGACCGGCCTCCACCCCGGTGCCACGGGCAGACATTCCCAGCCCGCCAGCGGCACCAGCGCAGGAAAATCCACATTCCACCGCCCTCAACGGGGCCGCGGCCAGACCTGGGGCCACCGAGAGCCCCCGAGGGCACGGACTCATCCTCCCCTCCCTGCCCGTCCTCGCCCTGCGGCACCCCCAGAGCCCTGCCCGGCCCCGGGGCCATCCCGGCGGCTCCCTGGGCTCTCCTCCCCTCCCTGCTGAGTCAACCCCACCGAAACTCGGCCCCCGGAGCTGGCGGGGTGCCGCTCCCCGGGGTGCCGGTGCTGCTGGGCCGGCCCCACCGCGCCCTGCCCTGGGAGCCGTTCCCAGCCTCTTCCCAAGAGCATCTCCCAGCTCCCGGCGTTGATCCTGCTCCTCCTTCCCGGCTGTTCCCGCCCGTTCAGGTGCCCAGAAGGGCAGGATCAATTTTTTAAATTTTTTTTTTTCCTTTTTCCCTCTCTTGGAGCTCCTTGGAGGAGGTTCAGGACGTTTCCCATGACAAAATCTCGCCGCGTTTCCCGGCGCAGGAAAGGCAGGAAGGGGTTGGAGAGGCGGGATGAGGAGCCTGGGTGGGGAAAAGCGGCGGGGCCGGAGGATGGAGAGCCGGGGGGGATTCCGGAGAGCTCGGTTCCCCCCCACCCTGTGAGTCACTTCCCCGGCTGCCAGCGGGGCCCTGGGGCAGCTGTGGAGCTCCAGGGGTGATCCAGGGATGCGCCCGGCCTGGAGCAGGGAATGGGATCTCCGGGCTCTCCTCTCATCAGCCACAGGAAATGGGGAGAGGAGCGGGGTCTGAATGCCAGGAGCTTGAGCTGGCTCATCCCTCGGGGTGTGGAGAGCTCTCCATCCACGCTGGAAACGGCTGCTTCTCTCTGTGCCCCTGAGGGGATCTCTCCATCCCTGAAGGGATCTCTCGGTCCCTGATAGATCTCTCCATCCTTAATGGGATCTCTCCATCCCTGATGGGATCTTTCCATCCCCAATGGAATCTCTCCATCTCCAGTGAGATCTCTCCATCCCTGAGGGGATTTCTCCATCCCTGAGGGGATCTCTCCATCCTTCATGGGATCTCTCCATTCTCAATGGGACCTCTCCATCCCTGATGGGATCTCTCCATCCCTGAGGGGATCTCTCCATCCACACTGGGATCTTTCCATCCCTGATGGGATTTCTCCATCCCCAATGGGATCTCTCCATCCCTGGTGGGATCTCTCCATCCTTGATGGGATCTTTCCATCTTTGAGGGGATCTCTCCATCCTCGATGGGATCTCTCCATCCCTGAGGGGATCTCTCCATCCCTGATGGGATTTCTCCATCCTCAATGGGATCTCTCCATCCTCGAGGGGAAAGGCCCTGCCTGGGTCGGGCCTCAGAGGTGCCAAGCCAGGGCTGTGTCCTCCCAAAAGACGTCACACGGATGGGGGTGACCAAAACACAGATCCCAGGGCAGATCCCGCTGGAAAATCCAGGAATCCGGGAGCCAAAACTCCACCAAAGCTCAGGGGCTCTGAGGTGCCTTTTCCTGCCGTTCCCAGCGACGCTGCAGCCGTTGTCTGGAGCTGAAGGATTCCCTCAAACAATCCCACACCCCAAACCGCTCTGGGATATCTCAGCTTGCCCAGAGCTCATCTTCCAGCAGCTCCACAGGGGTGGGATCACCACGAATCCCCAGGAATCCCAACAAAGCAGGTGAAGGACGCTGCACTCCTCACCTCCCAGCCCACCCTCAGCCCAAACAGGATCATCCTTCATCCATCCAACCTCTTCCCAGCCCATTCCCGGGTGGATCCCGGCCCTACCTTGGCCGAGTGCACGGCCGATTCCGGGGGGTACACGATGAAATGCCGCAGGGTGAAGCCAAAACCTCCCTGGGAGCTTTTCCGCAGCGCCACCGTCTTGGGGCCCACCCAGGGGAAGGATCCCCCCTCCGGGGGTGCGTTGGCATTCGGGGACGCCCCATCTCTCCGGCCCGGCGTCGGCTGTGGGGACAAGGACAAAGTGTCACCTCCATGTGCCCGCCCTGAGCCCTGGGGTGGGGGCTGAGCTCTGCCCAAAAAGCTGCTCCATTCCCAAATTCACCCCTCCATTCCCAAAAGTTTGTCCTCATTCCCAAACTCATCACCACCCCCCATTCCCAAACTCAGCCCCCATTCCTGAACTCGCCCCCTCATCCCTAATCCCAACCCCTCCACCAGCAAATTCCAGCCCCCCCCCTTGACTCCTCCTGTGGGAAGGAGATGAATGGAAAGGAAATCAAAATAAATGAGAATAAAAGAGCTGTGCCTGGGGCTCTGGATGGGACCCAGGAGGGGAGATGAGGGGACGGGATGTGGCACTTGGGGACAAAAGGTCCCTTCTGACGATGCCACAGCAATAACCCTGGGCAAAGCCGGAAAGAGGGGCCGGGGAGGTGGTGGGATGAGTGAGGCTTCCCAAAACGGGACAGGGAGCTGGCAGAGCCTTGGGGTCTGGCAGGGGACACCGCCCAGAGCAGCCAAAGGGATGTGGCTCCATCCCACAGCTCCCAGGGATGTGCTGGGAGAGGGAACAGGGCTGTGGGGAAGGTGGAGCAGCCACGGGCACCTCTCCTGGCGTCAAGGTTGGAGAAACAACCCTGGGATGTGCCAACACCTGGGATGAGTTCGGGAGGGCCCAGCACTGCCCCAGTGGCTGCACATCTGGCAGCACATCTGGCTGGGCCCAGGGGAGCAGAGGGAACTGCCTGATGTCCTGGCACACCCCCGCTCTGCCAAAATTCTGGGAGAAATCAGGAAATCTGGGAGCAGGAGGGACAGGCAGGGATCACCCTGCCCGAGCTCCCGGCCCCTTTCCCCGCTGCAGCAGCCGCAGTCGGGCCGCGCTGGGATGAGGGTGTTAAAATTCAGGGGCTGTCTGGGTGGACGGGGCAGCGGGGAGGGGACAAGGGACACAAAGGGACAAGGCACAAAAAGCCTTTGTTGTGTGCCTGTGCTGAGTGAGCCTTTTCCCTTTTCGCTGCCGGCGCTGGGGACAGCAGGGCCCGGGCTGTGTCCCCTTGTCCCGCACGTCCCACACGGGGTGACCACGGCGGTCTTGTGTCCCCTCTGTGTCCCCACGCTGAGGACACACCTCTGACACAGCACTGCCCCCCTCACCTTCCCCAATCCCCCCAAAAAAACCCCCCACAGAACCCCAAAAACCACCAGAGGCGCAAAAACCCCGCTGCCAACACCACAACCCTAAACCCCAAGGGATAACCCCAAACCCCAAGGGATAACCCCAAACCCCAAGGGATAACCCCAACCCCAGCTGGCAACAGGCCCCCCCCGATCCCTCCCTGTGTCCCCCCGAGGGGCCGGGGGAACATCCCGGCGGCGCCCGGGCCCATCTGCGCCCTCCTCCCTCCATTGTGTCGGCCGGATTATTTTTAAGCTGACAGCTGAATGTGCCCCGCTGATTTTAACCGGCACGGACAGGCCCGGGAGAGGGAAGGAAGGGCTCGGCAATGGCTGCAGACACCGGCGGCAGCTCCGGCCCGCGGGGACAGGGATGTGTCACCGTGTCACAGCAGTGACAGCGGCGCGGGGACGCGTCCTCAGGTGTGAGGTGACGGTGGGAGTGATCCTGCCTGCTGTGCCTCAGTTTCCCCCGCCACCGCTCGGGTTTTTGGGGTTTCAAAGGTTCCCCTTGTTGTGGCCTTGGGCACCCACCCGGTGCTGGGTGAGATGCTCCCGCTGGTGACACCCAGTTTGTCACCTCAGTTTGTCCTCAGAGCCTTGTCCCGAATTTCTGGCGCGGTTTTAACCTCGCCCTGGTGGCTCCACCAGCTGAGTCCTCACCCCAGCATTCCCAAAGCCCCATCCCACCCTCTGTGACATCCAGACCCCCCCAGGCTGGGTCACCCCCATTCCTGTGAGCTCCCCCAGCCCCCCAGCGCAGCTGTCACCACGTCCCCCATGTCACCGAGGTTGGGGACACGGTGGGGACAGGTATCTCCTGCCCTGCAGAACAAAGGAGCCTCGTCCCCACATCCTGGGGCACAGGGCTTGCCCCCTCCCCAGCAGGAGCAGGATTTAGGGGCCGGACCCCGATCCCAGCCCTGCCTGGGGGACAGAGGGGACCAAGGGGACACACCGCCCCCTCCCCTCTGTGACAGCCACCCCACCCTCCCTCCCGGGACCCTCCCCAGCCTCCCAAATTTTCCCTGGCACCCCCCAGGCGCTCCACCCTCCTCCTCCTCCTCCCCTGGGCTCTCACCCGGCGGCTCCGCTCAGTTCTCAGCCCGCGGGCTCCGGGGGGCGGCCGGGGGTCGCGGTGGGGCCCGGGGGCGGCGGCGTGGCGGCGCAGGCTGCTCAGCCAGATGCATCGAGGCTCCGGAGAGCTGCAATCCACCCCCACCGGCCGCTCCAGGCGCCAGCCCCTCCCGGAGCGCTCCACGCTCCACAACCTTTTGGGGCTGGGGGCCGGGGGGGGCCGGCAGGGACCCCGCCGAGACCCCCGGGCAGCCCCTCCGGAGCTCTCCTCCACCATCCCGGCCTTCAGGGGCTCTCGGCTCGGCTCGGGACCTCCATGGGGGTCTCAGCCGCCTCCCCAAGGGTGGGCGGGGGGCGATGAGCGGAGCTGGCGGAGCTGCCTCAGCTCCTGTCGCTGCTGGATCCGTGTCCCCCCGCCCGGCCACCCCCCGAGGGAGGGAGGGATGGAAAAGAGGAGGGAGGGATGGATGGAAGGATGGACGGAGGGACGGCCCGGCTGCGGCTCCAGCTGCTGGCAGGGATCAGTGCCCAGCCCACCGCCCCCGGCCAGACCCCCGCCCCCAGCCCCCCCCCCTCCCCAGCCTCCCCAGCGGGGTTACTTCGCCAGGACTTTCCCTTTTTTTTTTTTTCTTTTTCTTTTTTTTTTTTTTTTTTTTTTCTTTTTTTTTTTTTTTTTTTCTTCTTCTTTTTTTTTTTTTCTTTTTTTTCTTTTTTTTCCAATCCGCCTCCTTCTTCCTTCCATCACCCCGGGCAGCATCCCACCCTCCCCGCTTCCTCCTCTCCCTCCTCCCCGGCCCCTTCCTTCCTTCCTTCCCGCAGGGCACCGGGCGATGCCGGGGACACGGAGCGCGGGGACATCCTCGCCGCTTTGTCACCCTCTGCCACCGCCGGGGCTGTGCCAGGGGAGAGCTGGGGGGACCCCAGGGCCCCTCGGTGTCTCCAGAGACAGACACAGCACCTCCGGCCCCTCTCAGTGCCAAAACTGCCATTTTCTGCCAGCTGGAAATTCCAATTCCCAGCTGGAATTAAACCAATTAACCCCCCTCCCCTCCTCACTTCTCATTCTGGGGATCCCCAGGAGTGGCGGGTCCCCTGTTGTCCCCCCAGGCACAGCGCCACCCCCCCTGACAGCGCTGGTGACACTTGGGACAACAAATCCCCTTCCCCTGAGCCGTGTCTCCCAATGGCAGCCAAAAAATTTGGGAGGAAAAAGGGAAAGAGCGGCACCTCGGGGAGCCCCCGGCACAGGTCGGGCTGGCAGAGTCCCCTGGCTGTCCCCTCCCGCTCTGCCCGTGCTGTCCCCGCTCCAGGGGGGTCCCGGCCGCATTCCTGCCGTGCTGGAGGCCCCGGGGAGCCGGGCCCGTGCGGCCACGCCGGGGAAATGCCGGGCATTGCTGGGATTGCGGCCCCGGGGGCGGCCAGGCCCCTGTCCCCTGAGTGTCACCTCCTCCTCCTCCTGTCCCCTGCGTGTCACCTCCTCCTCCTGTCCCCTGCGTGTCACCTCCTCCTCCTCCTGTCCCCTGCGTGTCACCTCCTCCTCCTCCTGTTCTCCTGGGCCTCGTGTCCCCGCCGGGGGATGCCACAACCCCCCCGGGATGGCAGCGAGGGGACACTGCTGGGTGCGGTGTCACACTGATCCCTGTGTCCCCCACACTGTCCCCAGTGTCACACTGATCCCTGCCCTCTGCACTGTCCCCAGTGTCCCCAGTGTCCCCAATGTCACACTGAGCCCCCCGCCCTCTGCACGCTGTTCCCAGTGTCCCCAGTGTCCCCAGTGTCCCCAGTGTCCCCAGTGTCCCCAGTGCCACACTGACCCCCCCACTCTCTGTATGCTGTCCCCAGTGTCCCCAGTGTCCCCAGTGTCATGCTGACCTCCACCTTCTTCATACTATTCCCAGTGTCCCCAGTGTCACACTGACGCCCTGCCATCTGCATGCTGTCCCCACTGTCCCCAGTGTCCCCAGTGTCACACTGATGCCCTGCCGTCTGCATGCTGTCCCCAGTGTCCCCAATGTCCCCAATGTCCCCCCAAAGTGATGCAGCTCTGCCCCAAAACATCTGACTCTCGGCTGGGTGGGGTGGCGCGGTGACAGCCGTGTCCCCAAGGACCCCTCTGCACCCCCAGGTCACCTCCACACGGCACAGCCGTGACAAACCGGGACAGACAAGGTGGGCACCAAATCCCCTCCACCACCACCCCCGGGGCCACCCTGATGTCACCCCCGGGGCCACCCTGATGTCACCCCCGGGGCCACCCTGATGTCACCCGGTGCCTGCGCCGCAGGAGGACCCTGGGGACAGCCTGGTGGCCTCGGCCCAGCCCCGGGGGACAGGGAGGTGGCGTGTCCCAGCTCGCAGAGCAACCAGACAGCCAGACAGGGCTGTGGGTGCCAGCAGAGCCCGGGGGGCTCCCGGACCAAAAGGGGGAAAATCCAGCCGGGAATGGGGGGCTGGATCAGGATGGGGGTCCCAGGAGAGCTGGAGCAGCGCTGGGAACAATGAGTGCCAAAAGGGGGAAAATCCAGCCGGGAATTGGGGGCTGGATCCAACCAGGGAATCCCAGAACTGCTGGAGCAGCACTGGGGACAATGAATGCCATGAGAGGAAAAATCCAGCCGGGAATGGGGGGCTGGATCAGGATGGGGGTCCCAGGAGAGCTGGAGCAGCACTGGGGACAATGAGTGCCAAAAGGGGGAAAAATCCAGCCGGGAATGGGGGGCTGGATCAGGATGGGGGTCCCAGAACTGCTGGAGCAGCGCTGGGGACAATGAGTGTCACACTGTCACCTCCCTCAGTCCCTCCCCGCAGCCTGGGGGGGCTCAGGGAGGGGGTCCCCAACCCTGGCCAGGGGAGGGGACAGGGAGGGGACGATCCCTGGGATTGTTCCCGCAGGCCAAAGCGGGAAAGGTCAGGCGGCGTTGGCGGGGGCAGATTCCAGCCCCGAGGAATGCGAGCGCGCCTGGACGCCTTCCAAAAACCTCGTGTTTGGTACAGGAGTGTCCTAAATACCGGAGCTCCCGGCAGGCACCGCGGCCGCCCGGGGACACACCGACAGGGGGACACCGACAGGGGGACACGGACAGGGGGACACGGACAGGGGACACACGGATAGGGGGACACATGGATGGGGGACACGGATAGGGGGACACATGGATGGGGGACACGCAGGACAGGGGGACACACGGACCGGGGACACATGGACAGCGGACACACGGACAGGGGGACACACGGACAGGGGATACACAGATATGGGGGCATGTGGATATGGGACACACAAGGATAGGGGGACACATGGTCAGGGGACACACGGACAGAGGGACACATGGACAGGGGGACACGGACAGGGGGACACGGATAGAGTGACACACGGACAGGGACACACGGACAGGGGGACATAAGGACAGGGGATACACGGATATGGGGACATGTAGATATGGGACACACGGACAGAGGGACACACGGACAGGGGGACACGGACAGGGAGACACGGACAGGGGATACACGGATAGGGGGACACGGATAGGGGGACACACAGATAGGGGACACACGGACAGGGGCACATGGACAGGGGGACACATTGACAGAGGGACATATGGACAGAGGGACACACGGACAGGGGATACACGGACAGGGGGACATGTGGATATGGGACACACGGACAGAGGGACACACGGACAGGGGGACATGTGGATATGGGACACATGGACAGGGGGACACGCAGGGTGACACACAGATGGGGGATACATGGACAGAAGGACACATACACAGGGGACACACAGACAGAGGGACACATGGATCAGGGACACACAGGATAGGGGTACACACAGACAGAAGGACACACAGACAGAGGGACACACAGGGGGACACACGGATGGGGGACACATGGATAGGGGTACACACAGACAGAAGGACATGCAGACAGAGGGACACATGGATAGAGGGAACACATGGACAGGGGGACATGTGGCCCTTGGGGACACACGGCCACGGGGACATGCAGACAGAGGGACACACGGCCATGGGGACACTAAGCCATGGGGACACACGGACAGGGGGACATGCAGAGAGAGAGACACATGGCTATGGGGACACCCGGCCATGGGGACACACGGCCATGACACACGGCCATGGGGACATAGGGCCATGGGGACACACGGCCATGGGAACATGCAGACAGAAGGACACCCGGCCATGGGGACACACGGCCATGGGGACACACGGCCATGGGGGCACACGGCCCTACTCCCCCACCAGCCTGTACCGAGACATCCCCACATTTTCCCCCGTGTCCCCTCCCCGCGCTGTCCCCAAACCCCACCCCGAGCGCGGTGACATCTCCGCGATGCTGCCGCTGCTCCCAGCTGGGAACACGGTGACACACACGCCACCAGCTGCGGGTCCCCGGCCAGCCAGGGCTGGCACAGCGCGGGGATAACGTCACCCTTTGGGCAGCGACAGCGACAGGCGACAGCGACAGGCGACAGCGACAGGCAGAGCTGCCACCACACACCGCCCTCCTCCCGGGGGGACACAGCCCTAATCCCTGTCCCCTCCCCAGAAGGGCCGGCTGGGATTAGGGTCAGAAAAATGAGGTTTTAATGGGATTTTGGAGCAGGGGAAAGCCCCGCTGAGACAATAACACATTTCCAGCCCTGCGGTGGCAAAGCTGCTGCCGCCTCCCCATGGGGGAAAAGGGTTGAGGGGTCCCACACGCCCTTTTTTGGGTTCTAAGGAGAGTTTGGGGGGAGCTGCGGCCCCAGAAAGAGCTGAGATTGATCGTGAGGACCCAAAAAGGGCCCAGATTGATGGTGCAGCCGAGATGGATGGTGCAGCCCCAAAACAAGCTGGGATCAATGGTGCAGCCCCAAAAAGAGCCCAGATTGATGCTGTGGCCCCAAAAAGGGCCCAGATCAATGCTGAAACCCCAAAAAGAGCTGAGATTGATGATGCAACCCCAAAAAGAGCCGAGGTGGATGCTGTGACCCCAAAAAGAGCCCAGATTGATGCTCTGGTCTCAAAAAAGAGCCCAGATCAAGTGTGCAGCCCCAAGAAGAGCAGAGATTGATGGTACATCCCCAAAAAGACCCGAGGCCGATGCTGTGACCCCAAAAAGAGCTGAGATTGATGCTGTGACCCCAAAAAGGGCCCAGATGGATGATGCAGCCCCAAAAAGAGCCGAGGCTGATACTGTGACCCCAAAAAGAGCTGAGATCGATGCTGTGACCCCAAAAAGGGCCCAGATCGATGGTGTAACCCCAAACAGACCCGAGGCCAATGCTGTGACCCCAAACAGACCCGAGGCCAATGCTGTGGCCCCAAACAGACCCGAGGCCAATGCTGTGGCCCCAAAAAGGGACCAGATCAATGGTGAGGCCCCAAAAAGAGCCGAGATCGATGGTACAACCCCAAACAGACCCGAGGCCGATGCCGTGACCCCAAAAAGACCCGAAATCGACGCTCCCCCGGGGGCAGCGCCCACCCACAGCCCGGGCAGGGCAGGGAGAGGGGAGGGGACCAAGTGACAGGTGACAGCAGGACAGGGATGGGGACAGGGATGGGGACAGGGACGGGCCACCAGGCCGGGCCATCCGGGCATCCCCCGCTGGCCCCGGCCCAGGCTCCGGGATTAGGGATCGGCGGGAGAAAGCAGTTTAATTCTCTTTAACTCCACCCGGGGCTGAGGAGCTTTGCAGCTCAGAGGGGATTGCAGGGCAGGGAAAGGGGGGGAGGGGGGTGTTGGTACCCCCCGGAATGTTCCAGCCCCACTGAAATGCCCCAAAGACAATCCCAAAGGGCTGGATCCTGCTGGGAATGGGGGGAGAGGAGGGTGGGGAAAGGAGGGGAAGGAGGGGAAGGGAAGGAAAAGTGGGGAAAGGGGGAAAAAGGGGGGGGAAAGGATGGAAAAGAGGGGGGGGAAAGGAGGGAAAAGGGAAAAGGGGGGAAAATGAGGGGAAGGGGGGAAAAAGAGAGGAAAAAAGGGGGGAAAAGGAGGGAAAAGGGGCAAAAAGGAGGGATAAAAGGGAGGAAAACGAAAGGGGAAAAAAGGGGAAAAGAAGGGGAAAGTGAGAGAAAAGGGAAAAGGGGGGAATAGGAGGGGAAAAAAAGGGGGAATAGGAGGGGAAAGGGGCAAAAAGGAGGGAAAATAGAGGGGAATAGGAGGGAAAAAAGAGGGGAAAGGAGGGAAAAGGGGGGGAAAAACACCTCAGGGATGGATAGAAACTCCCACCCTGGTGCCTCCCCGTGCCTGCCCAGCCCAGGCAGGATCCCTGGGGAGGGTGGGAGTGCTGGGGATGACTCTCAGCTGATGCCAGTTTGCTCCAGGCATCCAAGGAGATTCCCAACAGCCTCTTTTCCCATGGCCTGGCTGTCAGCAGCACCCCCTGAGCCCCTCACAGCACCACTGGGACCCCACAAACCTCTCAGACCTCATTGGGGACATGGAAAAGCCACCAGGGCCCAGGGCTAGGAGGTCCCTGTCCTCACTGCCAGCCCTGGGGACAGCCCAGGACAGGGAGATCCAGCTCTGAGGGCTGGATGGGCACTGCCCCACTCCCAAATCCCACCCCACACCAGCCCAGAACCCACAACCACATCCCTGTCACCTCCAGAGCGGGGTGGGGACACTGCCCAGGTGACACCAGAGCCAAGGAGGGGCCACCAACCATCCCTGTGACATTCCTGCTGCCCCAGGTTGGGTGTTAATGTGGGGAAAGAAATCCCTTCCCTTCCCTGAAATTCCCTTCCCTGAAATTCCCTTTCCTGGAATTCCCTTCCCTTCCCCAACTTTTATCTGGACACCATCTCCTCCCCATCCCCTCCAGGCCCTGTCACCACACCGAGCTCCCTCCTGCCACTGTCCCTTACCCCTGGATCCTCAGGGATCTCATTCCTGCCACATCCAGGAATTCCATCTCACTCCTGCTGCTGCCACATGCAGAGGAAATTCAGGAATGTGGCCCCAGAGCCTCATTCCCTCCCCTCGCCAGCCCTGGTGGCTCTGCCCGTGTCCCTGCTGGTGGAATTCCTGGGCTGGAATTGTTGGATTGTCCCCCTGAACAGCCCCGCAGGTGTCACCAGCTGGTGTCACCAGCGTTGAGGTGACAGTGTGCGTGTGTCACAAATCCAGGGCAGGACACGGCTCCATCCCAGTCCCTCTGGGTGGTGGGGACAGGGGACAGACCCACGGGGCTGTGGGACACTCACAGCGTCCCCAGGTCACATCCAGGACAGGCAGGGGTGGCTTTGGGGACACTGTGTCCCCTTAAAGGCAGCAAATCCCTCTCCAGGGCGCCGTGCTCTGTCCATCCCCACACTGTTGGTTTTCTTAATTTCTGTTCTCCGTGTTAGAGCTGGGATTAAAAATCCAAGAAATTTGCAGTTTGCAGAATTCCAACACCACATCCCAGCCCTGCCAGCTCCTCATCCCTCCTGGATTGTCCCCAGTGCCAGCAGGGAATTGTCCCCAGTGCCAGCAGGGAATTATCCCCAGTGCCAGCAGGGAATTGTCCCCAGTGCCAGCAGGGAATTGTCCCCAACACGCAGTGCCAGCAGGGAATTGTCCCCAACACCAAGTGCCACCAGGGAATTGTCCCCAACACCCAATGCCAGCAAGGAACTGTCCCCAACACTCAGTGCCACCAGGGAATTGTTCCCAGCATCCAGTGCCAGCAAGGAATTGTCCCCAACACTCAGTGACAGCAAGGAATTGTCCCCAACACCAAGTGCCACCAGGGAATTGTCCCCAGTGTCAGCAAGGAACTGTCCCCAACACTCAGTGCCAGCAGGGAACTGTCCCCAACACCAGCTACCAGCAGGGAATTGTCCCCAGTGCCATCAGGGAATTGTCCCCAGTGCCAGCAAGGAATTGTCCCCAACACTCAGTGACAGCAAGGAATTGTCCCCAACATCCAGCACCACCAGGGAATTGTCCCCAACACCAAGTGCCAGCAGGGGGAATTGTCCCCAGTGCCAGCAGGGAATTGTCCCCAACATCCTGTACCAGCAGCAAATTGTCCCCAACACCAAGTGCCAACAGGGAATTGTCCCCAGTGCCAGCAGGGAATTGTCCCCAGTGCCAGCAGGGAATTGTCCCCAACAGCAGATACCAGCAGGGAATTGTCCCCCACACCGAGTACCACCAGGGAATTGTCCCCAACACCCAGTGCCACCAGGGAATTGTCCCCAGCACCCAGTGCCACCAGGGAAAGCAGCCAGGGCAAGGCTGGGGACACGCCAGAGTCACAGAGACAAGGGAACCACACAGCCAGGGCCACTCCAAGGAGGAATTTTTATCTCCCAGCCCACGAGGGATCACAAAGGCCACGCTGGGGCTGCCCTTCATCCTCATCTCCTCCTCCTCCTCCTTCATCCTCATCTCCTCCTTCATCCTCCTCTCCTCCTCCTCCTTCATCCTCATCTCCTCCTTCATCCTTCTCTCCTCCTCCTCCTCCTCCTCTGCCCCGTCCTGCAAACGGCGTTATCAGCGTCGGGCCCTAGAAAAGTAACAGGATTCCGTTTCCTGTTTTTCCCGTGCAAACCCTCAAATAGAAGCTGGCCTCATTTACCGCCGTTTTTCGGGTCTGTGTGTGTGGGGGTGGTTTTTTTTTGTGTTTTTGGTGGTTTTTTCAGCCGGGCTAACAATGAGCCATTTCCTGCGGCGGCTCCGAGAGGCACCTTGCGCTCCTCCCGCTCCTCCCGCGGCGGAAAATCCGAGCCGGGAGGGTCAGGGGGATCAGCGGCTCCTGCCCCGGCCGAGGATGGGACCGCTGGGGTGGGGACAGTGGCCGTGAACCCCCCACAGATGTGTGGGACACCCTTGGGGTGATGCCCGAGGGATCACAAGGAGGGTCAAACCCCACAAGCCTCGCTGGATGCTGAAAAAAAACGAGCTAAAAGAAGTTCTGAACTTCCCCCGGGGACACAGCAAGGACAAGAAGTGGCTTTTTGGGGGGACACCAAACTCCAGCGGCGTTTTCCTGGGATTAGGAGCAGCCCAACAATTTTTATTTTTATTTTTTTGTCTTCAAGCCCACACACGCGTCCATCGGCAAAAAAAACGCTCATCCCGTGTCCCCTCCCCGGGCGGGGACACCAATGTCCTGCCCCTGCTGCCACACCAGTCACCGCCAGCCCCGGCGGGGACCACGCTCTGCCCCTGAAAAGCGCTGGCACCGCAGGCCGGCCCCCGCCCCGGCCGGGCACAGAAAAGAGCCACTATTGTGTGACAATGGCCCGATTGTCCCCACGGAGGCTCCGGGCTCTGTCCCACCCGCCCCGGGGCTGCCCCACGCGCTCGGCCCCGTCAAGGGACCCTCTGTTGCCCTCGGGGGATGGCGAGGGGGGGACGGTCACCGTGGGCACCCCGGGGTGCGGTGACAGGTTGGGGGGTGACATTGGCAGGGGTGATGGGGACCTGGCTGGTCACTATAGGGGACATGGGCTTGGGGCTCAGGGCTGTGGCAGGAATCAATTCCGTGCCCCGGGATGGCTCCCGGAATCCCAAATCCTTCCTGCTGCTGTTGGGAAAGGGATTCCAGTGGGTCCCGTCTTGGGGCAAGGGCAGGGTCCGTCACTGTGGTCATCAGGGCCATCACCATGGTCACCAGGGCTAACTCCAGAGTCACCAGGGCCATCCCCATGGTCACCAGGGTCATCCTCATGGCCACCAGGGCCATCCCAAGAGCCACCAGAGCCATCCCCACAGTCACCAGGGCTATCCCAACCATCACCAGAGTCATCCCCATGGTCACCAAGTCCCATCTCTATGGCCACCTGAGCCATCCTGATGGCCACCAGAGCCATCCCCACGGTCACCATGCTCCATCCCCGTGTCCCATCACCAAGTCCCGTCCTCATGGCTACCAGGACCATCCCCACAGTCACCAGGGCTATCCCAATGGTCACCAGAGCCATCCCCATGGCCACCAGGCTCCATCTCTATGGCCACCAAGTCCCATCCCCACAGTAACCAGGGCTATCTCCAGAGTCACCAAGGCCATCCCCGCTGTCACCATGCTCCATCCCCATGGTCACCAAGGCCATCCTCACAGTGACCAAGTCCCATACCCACAACCACCATGCTCCATTGTCACCAGGGCCATCCCCACAGCCACCATGCTCCATCCCTATGGCCACCAGAGCCATCCCCATTGTCACCAGGGCAACCCCCATGGTCACCAGGCTCCATCCCCATTGTCACCAGGGCCACCCCCATTGTCACCAGAGCCATCCCCACGGCCACCAGAGCCATTCCCATGGCCACCAGGCTCCATCCCCATTGTCACCAGGGCCACCCCCATTGTCACCAGGGCCATCCCCACGGCCACCAGAGCCATCTCCATGGTCACCAGGCTCCATCCCCATTGTCACCAGGGCCACCCCCATTGTCACCACTCCCTCACTTCTCTCCCTTTGAGAACAGCTCACCCCCTCTCCCCCAAGGCCACCCCAGCTCCACCTTCACCCTCCCAAAAACTGGGGCCAACCCCACACCCCGACTCCCTCCATCCCCAAAAACCACCTCCCTCCGAGGCCTGGTGACACCAAAGCCACCAGGAATGTCACCGATCCCCGGCGTGGCCGCGGTGGCACCGAGCTGCCCGACCGCGCCGGGCCTTGCGCCACGCCGAGGTGTGCCCGGGCTGCCAATTAGGGAAGGACTTAATGAACCCCTAATGAATTCCTGGGGAGAAAGGAGGAGACCGCTCCAGGTGCTCCGGGCGGGAGGTCAGCAGCGCGTTTGAAGCAGCCACCTGGGGCATCCCGAGCTGGGCGGGTTTGGGGAGAGCCGGACGAGTTTTGGGAGAGCCGAGTGGATTTTGGGAGGGCCAAGTGGATTTTGGGAGAGCCAGGAGAGTTTGGGAGAGCTGGAAGGGTTTTGGGAGAGCCAGGAGGGTTTTGGGAGAGCTGTGTGGGTTTCAGGAGAGCCAAGGGGGTTTTGGGAAAACCAGGCAAGTTGTGGGAGAGCCAAGTGGATTTTAGGAGAGCCGGGTGGGTTTTGTAAAATCCAGGAGGGTTTTGGGAAAGACGGACAAGTTTTGGGGACATCCAGGGGGATTTTGGAAGAGCTGGGTGGATTTTGGGAGGTCCAGGCAAGCTTTGGGAGAGCAGGCCAGGTTTTGGGAGCACACTGCACAGGTTTTGGGAGAGCAGGCCGGGTTTTGGGAGACTCAAGTGGATTTTGGTAGAGTCAAGTGGATTTTAGGAGAGCTGGGTGGGTTTTGGAAAAGCCAGGAGGGTTTTGGGAGAGCTGGACAAGTTTTGGGAGATCTGGGGGGATTTTGGGATATCCCTGCAGGTTTTGGGAGACCCAGGCAGGTTTTTGATATCCCTGCAGGTTTTGGGATCACGTTGTGCAGGTTTTGTGAGAGCAGGCCAGGTTTTGAGACAGCCAGGCAGGTTTTTTGAGCTCCCTGCAGGTTTTGGGAGAGCCAGGCAGGTTCTGGGAGAGCCAGGCAGGTTTTCTGAGCTCCCTGCAGGTTTTGGGATCACAGCACGGCCCCGCTGGCACGGCCGGCCCCGCCGCTGGCGGGCTGGAGGCAGCCAGGTCGATATTTTCCAACTTGAGAGCTTAAAATAGGTCATCTATCTCCATTCCTTTTTAAATCAGGTCTTGCTTGCCTTGCCGAGGACCAACTTGGTTTATTAATGGGACGGCACCGACTTGAAACCTAATCCTGGGGTTTTTTTCCCTTTTAATGAGAATAAAAGGCCATCCCGGGGCTCGGCAGCTTCCCAGGGCAAACCCCTCTCATCCCTGTGTGTTTCCTCCCAGTGAGTGTCTCCACGAGAACTGGGCACAGGCTCCAAATTCCAGTCTGGAGCCGTTCCCACACTCAGCATCCCCCTATACCGACCCCAAACCACCACGAGCTGTCCCCACAGACCAAAAAACCCCAAATAACCCTGGGCCTGGCTGCCAGCCCTGATAGGGGGGGCAGGTTTAGGATCACAAATCTCCCCCCGCAGTCCCCTGGAGGGGACAAGGGACAGGCCAAGGGTAAAGCACAGAGGTCACAGCCCTCCCAGCAGGGGGATGCAGTGACAGTCCCGGTGTCACCAGCAGGACCCCGGGGTGGCACGGCGTGGCCCGGCCCGGTGCCCGTGCCAGGTTTCGCGCTGGCGAGGCGGGATTGCGGCAGCAGCCCCGAGCACAGGCTTTTCCTGTCTTTCAAGTTCAGGGTTCAGAGAGAAAGGAGGGGGGGAAGAGAAGAAGAAAAGAAAAAAAAAAAAAAAAGGCTTTGAGAAATTCAATTTGTCGAGCAGAGACAGGAAAAGGGGTTTGGGGGGAAGGGGTTTGAGGGGGTAAGGGCAGGAGGAGCCGGGAGAGGGTTTGGGGACAGGGGGACACCGTCCCTGCCCTGGGGCGGCCGCCGGGAGGATTTCTGGATTTCTGCTGGCGCAGCACTGAAACCTCACAGGAGGAGGATGGCAGAGAGACTCCGTCCCCACACGTGGTGGGTGATGAAGCTCTGCAAAGTCACCCCAAATCCTGCAGCTCCTCGAGTCTACCAGCACCCCAAATCCTCCCAATGCTCCAAATCACTCAGCACCCCAAATCCCCAGTGCTCCAAATCCCCAATGCTCCAAATTATCCAGTGCCCCAAATCCCCAGCACCCCAAACCCCCCAATATTCCAAATCATCCAGCGTTCCAAATTATCCAGTGCCCCAAATCCTCCAGCACCCTAAATCACTCAACACCCCAAATCCTCCAATGCTCCAAATCATCCAGTGCCCCAAATTATCCAGCACCCCAAATCCCCCAACACCCCAAATCCCCCAGCACCCCAAATCACTCAGCACCCCAAATCCCCCAGTGTTCCAAATCCCCCAATGCTCCAAATCATCCAATGCTCCAAATTATCCAGTGCCCCAATTCTCCCAGCACCCCAAATCTCCCAGCACCCCAAATCCCCCAGAGCCCCCCACACCCCCCATCACCCCAAATTCCCCTGCTCCCCACATCTCCCATCACCCCAAAGCACGCCGCAGCTGCCGCACCCCCAGGAGGGCACATTTCACCCCCAAATGCTGCAATAAACCCGATTTCGAGGCTCAGACAGACACACAGACACAGGCCGAGCCCACCCCAAGCCCCGAGCGCTGAGCGGTGCGGAGGGAGCAGGGAGGGATCCCGGGAGGAGCCGGGATTAACGCCCGGCCGCTGCCCCAGCAGCTCCTCATCCATCCCGCACACCCCAATCCATCCTTGGAGGCCGGTGATTACCCCCCTCCCACCCCACGGCCGGGGCCGAGGCAGAGCCGAGTTCAAAAAAATAAAATAAACAAAATAAAGCACCCAGGAACCGAGTGAGGCCAAATTCAGCTCTGGGGAGAGGATGTGCCACCTCTGCCGGGTCCCCACCGCCACCAGTGTCACCCCAGCGCTGTCCCCATCCCCATCCCCACGCCGCCAAGATTTGGCACAAAAAAACGGGGCAGGAAATGTGGATTTTGCCAGGAGCCGGGCTGGCCTTCCTTGGCAGCACCGGGACACGGGAATGGCCCTCCGGTGCCCACCCGGGGCTCGGCACATCCCGGGGGCCGCTCGGGGCTGGGTTGGGATGGGTTTGATCTCCAGGGGGTTCTGGTTTGCCCAAAGCCCAGAGCTGGCGGGGATGGAGTTTGGGAGGGGGGGAAGTGAGCGGGTCTCGTCCCGGGAAGGGGCAGCTCCTGCCCGGGGTCCCGTCCTGGGCTGGGCACAGCCCACCCCGGTCCTGACCCGCAGTCCGGCCCCGAGGAGCCGCTCCGGGGCCGGTTCTGTCCCCCGAGGGGCACCGACCACCGCCAGGGCTGGGCACCGACCACCGCCAGGGCTGGGCACCGACCACCGCCAGGGCTGGGCACCGACCACCGCCAGGGCTGGGCACCAAACACCGCCAGGGCTGGGCACCAAACACCGCCAGGGCTGGGCACCGACCACCGCCAGGGCTGGGCACCAAACACCGCCAGGGCTGGGCACCGACCACCGCCAGGGCTGGGCACCGACCACCGCCAGGCTCGGCGCCATCCCAGCGCTCCCAGTTCCTCCCAGTTCGCCCAGTCCCTGTTCCTCTCCGAACCCACAGCTCGGGCAGTGTCTCCATTTCCTCCCAGACCCCGTTTGCTCCATCCCACACCCTCCCCAGTCCGCCCAGTCTGCCCAGTTCTCCCCAGACCCCATTTCCTCGAGCCCACACCCTCCCCAGTCCGCCCAGTGCCTCCAGCGCCGCTCCCAGTCCCCGCTCGGTGTCCCCGGTGTGTCCCCGGTGTGTTCCCGGTGTGTCCCCGGTGTGTCCCCGGTGTGTCCCCGGTGTCCCGGTGTCGCTCACCGCGGGGGCGGACGGCGGGATCCCGACCAGGCAGAAGGCGATCCCATTCATCGGGCCGCGGCGGGCGGGCTCGCTTCGGCCCGGCCCGGCTCCGCACGGCTCACTTCGGCCCCGGCCCGGCCCCGCTTCAGCTCGGCTCGGCTCGGTTCAGCTCGGCTCGGCTCGGCTTGGCTCGGGCTGGGCCAGCCCCGGCCCCGGCCCCGGTCGCGGCTCCGCCTCCTCCGGGTGCCCGCGGCGGCGGGCGGGGCTCGGCTCGGCTCGGCTCGGCTCGGCCCGCCCGGCGGGAGGGACCGGCCCGGGACAGAGGAACCGGCACCGGCACCGGCACCGGGAGGGCGGGGCGGGAACCGGCACTGGGACAGCGGAACCGGCACCGGGACAGCAGAACCAGAACCGGGACAGCAGAGGCAGAACTGGCACCAGGGTGGAGGGGCAGGAATGGGGACCGGCACCGGGACAGCAGAACCGGCACCGGGACAGCAGAACCGGCACTGGCACCAGGATGGCGGGGCGGGAACTGTAACCAGCACCGGGACAGCAGAAACAGAACTGGGACAGCAGAACCAGCACTGCAACAGCAGAACCGGCACTGGCACCAGACCAGAGTGGAGGGGCAGGAATGGGGACCAGCACCAGGACAGCAGAACCAGATTTGGGATGGCTGGGTGGGAACAGGAACCGGCACTGGGACAGCAGAACCGGCACCGGGATGGTGGGGTGGGAACAGGAACCAGCACCAGCAGTGACACCGGGACAGCAGGAACCGATACCGAGCTGGCACCGGGATGGGGACCAGAGCAGGGACAGGGAACAGGCAAGGGACACCCAGGGACTGGGACAGGGACAGGACACCCAGGGACTGGGACAGGGACAGGGACAGGACACTCAGGGATAAGGACAGGGACAGGGGTGAGACACATGGGGACTGGGGACAGGGACAGGGACAGGGACAGGGACAGGGACAGGGACAGGGGTGGGACACGGGGACTGGGACAGGGACAGGACATTCAGAGACTGGGACAGGGACAGGACACTCAAGGAACAGGACAGGGACAGGGGTGGGACACCCAGGGATGGGCAAGGAACATTCCCAGGGACCAGGCAAAGGACATCCAGAAACCAGACCAGGCACGGACTTGGGACACCCAGGATGAGGATGGGGACAGGGATGTGTCACCCAGCCATGGGCAGGGGACACCCAGGGATGAGGATGGGGACAGGGATGTGTCACCCAGCCATGGGCAGGGGACACCCAGGACCAGCCAGGCACCAGGACAGGCACAGAGGGAGGTGGCAGAGGGACAGCAGGACAAGCAGGACAGGGACAGACGGACAAGGCCCAGCAGGGCGAGGCCAAGGCCGGGCACTGCCGCAGGAGAGGCACGGAAGGACACACGGACAGGAAACGCCAGGACAGAGGGACAGGAGTGACGGGGACTGGCACAGACAGACGTGTGGGGACGGAAACAGCCGGGCCGGGGCCGACAGACGGACAAAAGGCTGACACAGACCCGCGGGGAAAGGAAACGGCCAGGACGGGAAACAGCTGGACAGATGGACGGACAGAGCCTGGCCTGGCAGACAGAGGGATGGGGACAGCCAGCCTGGGGGACAGCTGGGATGGGGACAGCCAGCAGGGCCTGGACACAGCAGAGCATCCCAAACTGCTGAGGAAATGGGTCCCACCCCCGAATTTCGGGGTGCAAACAGCCCCTCAAAGGCTCTGCGGTGGCAGGAGGTGACACCGAGGCCATGGCACGAGCCCTGGGTCATCTGTGGCACAGCTGGCACAGCCACCACCCAACACCAGCCCTGGGGGGTGATTTTGGGAGGGAAATGGAGCCACAAGTGACAGGAAAGTGGGAGGAGTGACGGCCACAACCCCTGGGGACACAGGGACACCACAGTGACAGGGCTGGAGCCAACAAGGGACCGTGGGACAACACAGGCCCAGGGAGGGGCTCAGGGCAGGGCACAGCAGGATCAGCTCCCACTGTCCCCCCACAGCACCCTGAGATGGCTCCTCCATCGCTGGCCACTGTCATTGTCCCCGCTGTGTCCCCAAAAGGGACAGAACTCCACGTGTGGGACAAAGGTAGGGGTTGGAACAAACCCTCAGAGCACCCCGGGGCCTGCAGGGAATTCCAGGGGGAGGGAACACCCCAATCCCAAAGCTGGGATGGTGCCGGTTCCTCCACATGATGTCCCCGTGTCCCCAGGCCACCCCCCCGAGTCCCTCCTGAGCGGCGTTTCCCACAGCCCAGGTTTGTCCCCAGGGATGACAGCCTGGGCCATCCTGTATTCCTGAGAATTCCAGCCCGTGTCAATCCACAATCCCAGGAATTCCAGCCTGGGCCATCCTGCATTCCTGGGAATTCCAGCCCGTGTCAACCCACAATCCCAGGAATTCCAGCCTGGGCCATCCTGCATTTCCAGCAATTCCAGCCCGTGCCATCCTGTGGTCCTGGGAATGCCAGCCCGTGTCACCCTGCATTCCCAGCAATTCCAGCCCGTGTCATCCTGCATTTCCAGGAACACCAGCCCATGCCACCTCTCAATTCCAGGAATGCCAGCCTGTACCACTCCACAATCCAAGGAATTCATCCCATGCCACCCTGCATTCCCAGGAATTCCAGCCCATGGCACTCCACAATCTCAGGAACACCAGCCCTTGTCACCTCTCAATCCCAGAAATGCCAGCCTGTACCACCCCACAGTCCCAGGAATTCCAGCCTGTGCCTCCTGGCATTCCCAGAATTCCAGCCCATGCCACTCTGTGATCCTGGGAATGCCAGCCTGTACCACCCCACAATCCAAGGAATTCCAGCCTGTGCCACCCTGCATTTCCAGGAATTCCAGCCCATGGCACTCCACAATCCCAGATCCCAGGAATGCCAGCCTGTACCACCCCACAGTCCCAGGAATTCCAGCCTGTGCCATCATGCCTTCCCAGGAATTCCAGCCCATGGCACTCCACAATCCTGGGAATTCAATCCCGTGCCACCCTGCATTCCCAGGAATCCCAGCCCGTGTCAACCGACAATCCCAGGAATTCCAGCCCGTGCCATCCTGCATTCCTGGGAACACCAGCCCTCACCACCTCTCAATCCCAGGAATTACAGCCTGTGCCACCCCACAATCCAAGGAATTCCAGCCCGTGTCACCCCAGGAATTCCAGCCCGTACCACCCCTCAATCCCAGGAATCCCAGCCCATGTCACCTCACAATCCCAGGAATTCCAGCCCATGTCACATCACAATCCCAGGAATCCCAGCCCGTGCCATCCCGCATTCCCGGGAATTCCAGGCCTGGACACCGCGGCTGCCAAGCGCGGAGTTTTCCGTGACACCATTGAGAAACTCCTGTGTCAACAACAACTTCCTGCGGCAGCACCAGAACAAATAAACGCCCGAGGTGCCGCCGGCGGCCGCCGCGGAAACGCCGGGAATTCGGGCCGGGAATTCGGGATGGGAATTCGGGGGTGGGAATTCGGGGCTGGGAATTCGGGGATGGGAATTCGGGGGTGGAATTTGGGGATAGGAATTCGGGGATGAGAATTCGGGGATGGGATTCGGAGATGGGAATTCAGGGGTGGGAATTCGGGGATGGGAATTAGGAGATGGAATTTAGGGGTGGGAATTTGGGGATGGAAATTCGGGGGTGGGAATTCGGGGATGGGAATTCAGAGATGGGAATTCGGGGCCAGGGAATGGAACACAGGGATGGGAACCACAAAGGACACCCAGGAACCGAGGGTGGACAGGGGTCACCCAGCTGGGGACAGGGACGGTGCCACCCTGCCGGTGTCACCCACAGCACCCAGGGGTGCCATGGGGGGTTTTTTGGACGGTGCCACCCTACCGGTGTCACCCACAGCACCCAGGGGTGCCATGGGGGGTTTTTTGGACGGTGCCACCCTACCGGTGTCACCCACAGCACCCAGGGGTGCCATGGAGGGTTTTATGGACGGTGCCACCCTGCTGGTGTCACCCACAGCACCCAGGGGTGCCATGGAGGGGTTTTTGGACGGTGCCACCCTGCCGGTGTCACCCACAGCACCCAGGGGTGCCATGGAGGGGTTTTCCCTCTGGGAATGTGGGTGCCAGCAGTGAGGGGACACTGCTGTCCCCTGCCCGGCCTTGGGAAGCAGGAGGGGACAAACAGCAGGATGTGAGTGACGGGAGTTTCCTCTCCTTAGGGCACAGCCGGACACCCAGAGCCCACCCCCGGGTGTCCCTGTGTCACCGCGGGACAAGGGACAGGCCAGCGGCTGCCCCCTGCCTGCCCGGCCACGCAGCGCGGCCACTCGCCACTGGCCACTCTCCAGACAGGACTCTCCAGGAAAAAAAATAAATAAAAAAAGTCCCCTCTGGCTGGGTTTGTCACCCAGGGCCACCTGACCTTGTCCCTTCCCACAGGACAGGCCGTGGGGACAGCGGGGACCTGCTCCAGCTGTGCCACCCCCTCCTGTGCCACTGCTGGGGTCCCTCCTGCTGTGTCCCCCAGCAGGGGACACGGACATGTCCCCCCCGGCAGGCCTGGGAGTGGTGGCAGGACCCAGCTGTGGGGCTGGGGACACTCTCTTGTCACCCAGGGCGGTGACACAAGCTGAGCTGTCCCCTCACTCTGCAGGGACAGGGACTGACCCTGTGATGGAAAGGAGGGCCGAGCCCCATCCTGGGGTTCACAGCTCTGGGGGGGCTCCAGGAGAGACCCCCCACACCCCACAGGTGTCCCCGTGTCACCGGTGCCACCACGCCTCAGATTGTCCCTCCCCAGCCCAAAGAATCCTCCATCCTTTGTCTCCCCCAGCCCCACCCCAGCCCCCCGCGCTGTCCCCGCTGTCCCCAGGGGCGGGTGGGACAGACACACCTGCGGGGCTCCCCACGCCCCATTCCTGCCCGTCCGGCCGAGAATCACCGCCCTGCCTCCTTCCCTGCCTCCCTCGCACAGGGCAGGGCAGACCCATCGCTCCTCCATCCCACCCAAACCCCAAATTCCAACCCTAAATCCCAATCCCGGCAGCTGCAGGAGCGGGTCTGGGGGAGCAGAAACCCCCCACCCACCCACCCAGCCACCGCTCCCTGCGGAGCCGCAGACAAAGGGAGAGGAGAAGGGAGGAAAATCCACCCTGCAAAGATGGGTTTTAACCTAATCCCGGGAATTAAAAACACAAGAAAAATCAAAAGCGGGACACGAGGAGGAGGAGGGGGCACAGCGGGGTCGGGGCAGGGCGGCCCCCCAGGCCGGACAGTGACCACAGGGGGGTCGGGGGAGCCCTTTTGGGGTCCGGCCGAGTGCCCCCCGCCCCTCCCGGCCCTTCCAGCGGCGCATCCCCCGTTCCCTGGCGGCGGCACCAGCTCCAGCAGCACGAAGCCATTTTGAGCAGCGGGCGAGACGAAAGGGTTAAAACCCCAACCCCTCCTCTCTCTGCCCGCCGGGATAAACAACAGCGGGGCCGGGGGGGCGCCGGGGGCCGCGACAGGAATCCCGGCACAGAAACGGCTCCAAAACGGGCACGGAGCGCCGGGGGTGGGTGGGATGGGGTGGGATGGGGCGGGTGGGATGGGATGGGTGGGGTGGGATGGGTGGGATGGGTGGGATGTGATGGGGTGGGGTGGGGTGGGGTGGGATGGGTGGGGTGGGATGGGTGGGATGGGGTGGGGTGGGGTGGGGTGGGGTGGGATGGGTGGGATGGGGTGGGTGGGTGGGGTGGGATGGGTGGGGTGGGATGGGTGGGATGGATGGGATGGGGTGGGGTGGGGTGGGGTGGGGTGGGATGGGGTGGGTGGGGCGGGGTGGGGTGGGGTGGGTGGGTGGGGTGGGATGGGTGGGGTGGGATGGGTGGGATGGATGGGATGGGGTGGGGTGGGGTGGGGTGGGGTGGGATGGGGTGGGTGGGGCGGGGTGGGGTGGGGTGGGATGGGGCGGGTGGGGTGGGTGGGTGGGGTGGGATGGGGTGGGGTGGGGTGGGGTGGGGTGGGATGGGTGGGGTGGGATGGGTGGGATGGATGGGATGGGTGGGATGGGTGGGATGGGTGGGATGGGGTGGGGTGGGGGGGCCCCGCCAGGACTTACATGCTCATCCCACATCAGGGAGGGGCCGCGATACCGCCGGGGGGATTTTTATTATTAATTTTTTGGAGGTGCCCTGAGCGCTGCGGGGTTTGTGGGAGGAAAAAGGAGGGAGGAAAAGGCGCTGGCGGAGCCGCCCCCCGGCCGTGGCCGCTGCCCGGAGCCCGGAGAGGGGGCACACGCCAACCTGCTGCCGCTCACGGCCTAAAAATTCCCCAGGGCCGCTTCCAAAAAGGCGTCGCCGCCAATCAGGGGCGAGCGGGGAAAAAAAAAAAAAAAAGAAAAAAGAAAAAAAAAAAAAAAAAAAGGCGTGCGGGAGCCTCCTCTGCATTGCAGCTGGATGTGGGAAGAGCGGGGATTTTTTATTATTATTTTTTATTTATTTTATTTTTCCCAGCCCTTTTGGGGAGGGGGATGCTGAGCCCCTGGAGGGGGTGGGGGGACATCCCTGTGTGGTCACCCAGCTGTGACACCCCCCGGGGCCTCCCCCAGGCCGCTCCAAGGCCCGGATTTTGCAGCACGCGGCCCCCAACGTGCGGCCGGGGCTGGGGACGTGCCGTGGCCCCCGCGCTGTCCCCAAGCCCCTCCCAGGGGTCCCGGGCACCGAACCCGCCCTGGGAGCGGGGATGGAGCAGGAGGAGGGATGGGGGAACACGAGATAGAAACACCCGGGGGGGGGGAGAGGAGGGAGCAGGACCCCAGAGCTGGGTGGGGATGGTGGGGAAGGGGGGACCCCCACCCTAAAAACCCTCCTGTCCACGCAATGGGGGTCCGAGAGACCCTCAGAGACCCTCAGAGGGGGCCCAGCCCAGCCCAGCCCAGCCCAGCCCAGCCCAGCCCGGCCGGAGCGGGACGGGGGCTGGAGGCGTTTGTGAATAACGGGATGGGGAGACACAGGAAAAGACCCCCTCCTCAAAAAAAAAATAAAAATAAAAATAAAATAAAAATAATAATTAAAAAAAAAATTCGAGGTTTTTCCACACCCCACGGCAGCTCCAGCCCGTTCCCGGAGCAGAAACCCCCTCCCCAAACCCGCGGGCTGTGCCGGGAGGCGGCGGCGGGGCAGGGGGAGGGTCCCAGGACACACACCTGGGCTGGGCCAGGCACACGGGGGGCCCAGGGGGGGATGCTGAGGGTCCTGGGGGGCTCAGGGGGGATGCTGAGGGTCTCGGGTGGGCTCAGGGGGGATGCTGAGGGTCCTGGGTGGGCTCAGGGGGGGATGCTGAGAGTCTCGGGTGGGCTCAGGGGGGATGCTGAGGGTCCTGGGTGGGCTCAGGGGGGGATGCTGAGGGTCCCGGGGGGGCTCAGGGGATGCCGGGGCAGCAGGTGGGCGGCGGGGAGAGAAGGTGGGTGGGGAGCGGGCAGGGCAGACAGCAGCAGGTGGGGTTCCCCCGGCAGCAGGCGGGGTCCCCGGGGGGTGTGGGACCCCGGAACGGCGCCGCGCCCGCGGGTGCCGGACTCGTCCCGTCCCCTCCGCGGCGGCTCCGGGCCCGGCCCCGCTCCTCATCCCGGTCCCGCTCCCGGTGATCCTACCTGCTCCATGGGGCCGCTCAGGGGGCGGGCGCGGCGGTCGGGCCGCGGGCCATGGGCCGGTCCCGGTGCCGGTGCCGGTCCCGATGGCGGTGGTGATGGTGGTGCCGGTGGTGATGGTGGTGGTGCCGGTGGTGATGGTGGTGCCCGCGCGCCCCGGTGCGGCCCCGCTGCCGCCTCTCGCCGCCTCTCGCCGCCGCCGCCCACGCCCGGCGCCGCCCGGCGCATCCCGGGAGCGGCGTCATGTGAGCGCCGGCGGGAGGGGGCCCCCCGCCCCACCCGGACCCCGCCGCCGCCCTCCCCTCCCTCCCCTCCCTCCCCTCCGCCCGAGCCCTCCGGGACCCGCCAGACACATCCCGCGGCTTCCCTGCGGCTCCATCCATCCCTCATCCATGCATCATCCATGGATTCCATCCATCATCCCTCATCCATCCCTGCATCCCACCTGCCCCTCGAACCGGCTGCCTCCAAATCCTCCATCCATCCCTCCATCAGTCCCTCCACCCCTTCATCTTGTCATCCCTCCATCCATCCCTCCATCCCTCCCTCCCTCCATCCATCCCTCCCTCCCTCCCTCCATCCATCCCTCCATCCCTCCCTCCCTCCATCCATCCCTCCATCCATCCATCCATCCATCCATCCATCCATCCATCCATCCATCCATCCATCCATCCCTCCATCCATCCATCCATCCATCCATCCCTCTCCCCATTCCCAGGATCTCTGGATCTCCTGCCCGTGGCTGGGGTGTCACCGTGGCAGGGCTGGCTGTCCCTGGCTGTCCCTGGCTGTCCCTGGCTGTCTCTGGCTGTCCCTCCTGTCCCCTCCTGTCCCCGCAGGCAGCTCTGGGTGTCCCCGGGCACGGCCTTTCCCAGGGCGGCAGCCAAGCCCTCGGGGCTGGGTAAATGTTATCTCGGGGCGGCGCCGGTGCCAGCCCCAGTGCCAGTGCCAGGCCCAGCGCGGCCCCGTCACCCCTGGGGCTCTGCCAGGGCCCGGCCTGACCCGGCCGGGGACAGCGGGCACCGCGCCCGTCCTGGGATCCCCGGGCACAGCCCGGTGCTTGCCTCGGCTGCCTTGGTGTGCCCTGGACTGTGCATCAGTTTCCCTTGGGTAGATCCCATGCCGTGCCTCAGTTTCCCTTGGATTGGTCCCGTGCCGTGCCTCAGTTTCCCTTTGATTGAGCCTGTGCCATGCCTGAGTTTCTCGTGGATTGATCCCATACCGTGCCTCAGTTTCCCTTGGATCAAGCCTGTGTTGTGGCTCAGACTCCCTTGGACTGATCCCATGCCGTGCCTCAGTTTCCCTTGGATTGAGCCTGTGTTGTGGCTCAGTTTCCCTTAGAGTGGCCCCGTGCTGTGCCTCAGTTTCCCTTGGATTGAGCCTGGGCCATGCCTGAGTTTCTCGTGGATTGATCCCCTGCCCTGCCTCAGTTTCCCTTGGATTGAACCCATGCTGTGCCTCAGTTTCCCTTGGATGGCTCCAGACGGTGCCTCAGTTTCCCTTGGATTGATCCTGGGTTGTGCCTCAGTTTCCCTTGGCTCTCCCCATCCCATGCCTCAGTTTCCCCTGGATGGATGGAATTTTGGGGTGGGATTGAGGGACGGAATTTTGGGATGGGATTTAGGGACAGGATTTAGGGACAGGATTTAGGGCCGGGGCCCGAGGCCGGCGAGCAGCGCCCTGACTGGCACCCACTGGTGTTTCTGAGCTCCAGCCCCACCCTCCTGTCCCTGACCCCGCGGGGGACCCGGGGCTGATCTCAGGGGTCCCGGGGGGCAACCAAGGGCACAGCAGCACCCGGGGATCGGGATTGGGGTCGGGATTGGAATCGGGATTGGGATTGGAATTGGGATTGGGGTCAGGATCAGGATGGGGATTGGGGTTGGGATTGGGGTTGGGGTCAGGACTGGGATTGGGATTGGGGTCGGGATTGAGACTGGGGTCGGGATTGGGATCAGGATTGGGATTGGGGTTGAGATCGGGATCAGGATTGGGATCAGGGTCAGGATTGGGATTGGGGTCGGGATTGGGATCAGCGTTGGGTCAGGATTGGGATCTGGATTGGGGTCAGGATTGGTATTGGGGTTGAGGTCAGGATTGGGGTGGGGATTGGGATCGGGATTGGGATCGGGATTGGGATCGAGATCAGGATTGGGATCAGGATTCGGTTGGGATTGGGATCGAGATTGGGATTGGGGTGGGGATTGGGGTCAGAATTGGGATCAGGATTGGGATTGGAGTTGAGATTGGGATTGAGATCGGGATCAGGATTGGGGTCAGGGTCAGGATTGGGATTGGGGTCAGGATTGGGATTGGGGTTGGGATTGGGATGAGGATCAGGATGGGGTTTGGGGTCAGGATTGGGGTCGAGATTGGGATGGGAATCGGGGTCAGGATTGGGATTGGAATCAGGATTGGGATGGGGATCGGAATTGGGGTCAGGATTGGGGTCGGGGGAGGCGCAGCGGGAATAAAGCCCCCTTTGTCCGGGAGCCGCTTTCTGATGCAAATGAGGGGTGGAAATAAAACTGGGCCGCGCTCGGGCTTTTCCAGCCCCGCTCGGGGGCGGCCGGACAAAAGCGGCTTTTTGGGGGCCCGAGGGGGCGGCCTGGGGTGTCCCGGGGTCCCCCCCGGCTCCTCCGAGCCCCAAAATTTCCGCGGGGCTGAGGGGACCCCGAATCTGCTTCATTCTCCATCCCGGGGACCCCAAATCTGCTTCATTCTCCATCCCGGGGAACCCAAATTTGCCCCAACCCGGGGATCCTAAATTTGTCTCACTCCTCATCCCGGGGACCTCAAATCTCCCTTATTCCCCATCCCGGGGACCCCAAATCGCCCTATTCCCCACCCCTGAGACCCCAAACCCACCCTATTCCCCTTCCTTGAGACCCTAAATCCGTCCTGCTCCCCATCCCGGGGACCCCAAATCCGCCCCATTCCCCATCCTTGAGATCCCAAATCTGTCCGATTCTTCATCCCTGAGACCCCAAATCTGCCCCATCCTTGGGACCCCAAACCCTCCATTCCCCATGGGGGGCTCTGTGGGGCAGAGCCCTCGGGCCTTGCAGCCAAAGGGACACGAGAAAATTAAATTAAATTAAAAAAACCCCAAAGGAATCCCCAGATGTCGCGTCCGGCCCCGACAAAGGGCTCTTTGTCCCCGTCGCGACACGGCCACTGTCCCCAAGGGCGGGGACCCCAAACCCTGCAGGAGGAGGAGGAGGATGAGGATGAAGCCCCCCCCCAACCCCCCCCAGCCCCAATTCTGTCACCGCCGCCTTTGATCCGCCGGGGGCGTTCACGGAGCCCCGAGGGGGATTTGGGGTGGGGGGGATAGGGGAAGGGGCTGGAGAGGGGTTGGGGGAACAGGAGAGGGGTTTAGGGGGGATTTGGGGAGTTTTGGGGGGGCAGGAAGAGGATTTGGGGGGGCAGGAGCAGGATTGGGGGTTGGGGGGGCAGGAGGAGGATTTGAGGGGCAGGAGAGGGATTTGGGAGGGTTGGGGGGGTAGGAGGGGGATTTAGGGGGGGCAGGAGCAGGATTGGGAGGGGTTTGGGGGGGCAGGAGAGGGATTTGGGGGGATTGGGGGAGGTTTGAGGGGACAGGAGCAAGATTGGGGGATTTGGGGGAGCAGGAGGAGGATTTGGGGGACAGGAGAGGGAGTTGGGGGGTTTGGGGGGAACAGGAGGAAGGTTTGGAGGGATTAGGGGGGAAAGGAGGGGGATTTGGAGGAGCGAGTGGAATTTGGGGGGATTTGGGTGGGTTTGGGGGGGCAGGAGTGGGATTTGGGGGAGGAGGAAAATTGGGGAAGGGGCTGGAGAGGGTTTGGGGGGGCAGGAGGGGATTTGGGGAAGCAGGGGGTGATTTGGGGGGTCAGGAGCAAGATTTGGGCACGCCCAGCCCTTGGGGGTCTCACTGGGGGCACCCAGAGCTCCCCAAATGTGTTTTTGGGTATTGGGAACACCCCGGGGGGCACCTGATGGGTTTTGGGGTGCCAAGACCACCCCAGAGGGGGCACCCAGAGATTCCTCTCGGGATTTTTGGGGTCACTGGAACCTCCTTGATGGACTTTTGGGGCACCCAGAACTTCATCCTAAACTTTTCTGGGGGCACCCAGAGCTCATCCCAAACATTTTTTGGGTTCTGGGAGCTCCCTGATGGATTTTTGGGACACCCAGAGCTCCACCCCAAACTTTTTGGGGCCATTGGGAGCTCCCTGATAGATTTTGGGGGAATCAAGAGGGGCCATCCAGGGTTTTCCCTAAATTTTTGGGGGGGCATTGAGAACTTCCTGATAGATTTTTGGGACACCCAAACCGACCCCAAATATTTTTTTGGGCTGTGGGAGCTCCCTGATGAATTTTGGGGTACCCAGAGCTCATCCCAAATGTATTTTTGGGCTCTGGGAGCTCCCTGATGGATTTTTTGGGACACCCAGAACTGACCCCAAACATTTTTTTGGGCTCTGGAAGATCTCTGATGGATTTTTGGGGTACCAGGATGGCCCCCAAAAAATAAAAGGGACAAAAAGGACCTGGAGGGGGGTCACGGGCTCAGAATTCACCACAATAAAAACCCAAAAACATCCAACAATTTCCAGGAATTTTTATTTCAAACCCTTTCCCTTCCCACCCTCCCGACAGCGAAAAAAAAAAAAAAAATCCCAAAAAAACCCCCCAAAAAACGACGCTAAAAATCGAGTTTTACAAACACCAAGTCAGCTCTTCCTGGCTGACCCTGTAGGAAAAAAAAAAAAAAATCCCAAAAAAACCCTCCCCAAAATCCAGGAATTCCAGCAGTTCCTAAAATCCCCCCACGAGAGGCCAAACATGCCTATAAATACAATATTTACACACCAAACCCCCACAGCTCCCCCACACCCCCAAAAATAAACCAAACACACCCAAAAGTGCATTTGTGGTTCATATCAAAACCTCCCCATTATTATTATTATTAATATTAATATTATTATTATTAATTTTTTTTTCTCCCATTAAATCTGAAAGATTGGCCTGCAAAGTCCGTTTGGTTTTTTTTTTTTTTTTTTTTAATTACTATTATTATTTTCTTTTTTTTTAAACCATTTAGTAACTTTTCTCATATATTTATGAAAATAAATTATACAGCCACTATTCGAATAAATTAACCACACACACATACACACAAAAAAAAAAATTAAAAAATTAAAATTAAAAATTAAAAAAAAAAAAGAGGGGGATAAAAATAAAAAATGAAGCAAAAGCTGCATTTTTTTTTGTGTTGTTTTGTTTGAAATTCCAAAGGGCAATTCCCAAAATCCTGGGGCTGCTCCTTCCTCCTCCAAAAGTGAGGCTGGACCCCGTGAAATTCCTGGGGGTTGGGGTTGAAGCCCTGAACTGGGAGAACTGGGAGCACTGGGAGCACCCCAGGGTGGCACTGGGAGCACTGGGAACACCCCAGGGTGACACTGGGAGCACTCCAAGGTGGATTTTTAGGGACTGGGAGTTCCCCAAGGTGGATTTTGGGGCACTGGGAGCTCCCCGGGATGGATTTTTGGGGCACTGGGAACACCCCAGGGTGGGATTTAGGGGCACTGGGAGCACCCCAAGGTGGATTTTTTAGGGACTGGGAGCACTGGGAGCTCTCCAGGGTGGATTTTGGGGCACTGGAAGCACCCCGGGGTGGCACTGGGAGCACTGGGGACACTCCAGGGTGGGATTTGGGGCACTGGAAGCTCCCCAAGGTGGATTTTCAGGGACTGGGAGCACTGGGAGAAGCCCAGGGTGGATTTTTAGGGCACTGGGTGCCCCCTGGGTTGGGATTTTGGAGCACTGGGAGCACCCCAGGGTGGCACTGGGAGCACTGGGAGCCCCCCGAAGTGGCACTGGGAACACCCCAGGGTGGGATTTGGGGCACTGGGAGCCCCCCGGGTGGCACTGGGAGCACTGGGAGTCCCCCAGGGTGGGATTTTGGGCACTGGGAGCACTGGGAATACCCTGGGGTGGCACTGGGAGCACCCCAGGGTGGCACTGGGAGCACTGGGGACACCCCAGGGTGGCACTGGGAGCACTGGGGACACCGGTGGGATTTTGGGCACTGGGAGCACTGGTTTGTGCTTTGCAGCTGGAGGCACAGTCGGAGGCAGCACTGCTGGGATCCCCCTGATCCCAAGGGAATTTTGGGAATCCCAAAATCCAAGGAGGTTTGAAAAAGGTGGATAAATCCTCCCCCCCAATCCCAAAATCCAAGGGGGGGGTTTGGGAAGATGGAAAAAAATCTCTCAATTCCCAAAAGCCAAAGGATAAATCCCACAATTCCCAAAACCCAAAAGGATTTTGGATAGGTGGATAAATCCTCCCCCAGTCCCAAAATCCAAAAGGGGTGGGGAAGATGGATAAATCCCTAAATTCCCAAAAATCCAAGGAGATTTGAAAAAGGTGGATAAATCCCCCCCCAATCCCAAAACCCAAGGGAAGGGTTGGGAAGGTGAAAAAATTCCCTCAATTCCCAAAAACCAGGGAGAGTTGGAAAATTGAATAAATTCCCCCATTACCAAAAGCCAAAGGGTAATTCCCAAAATTCCCAAAACCCAAAGGGATTTTGGATAGGTGGATAAATCCTCCCCAACCCCAAAATCCAAGGGGGGTTGAGATGATGGACAAATCCCTAAATTCCCAAAAATCCAAGAGGGATTGGGAAGATGGAAAAAAATCCCTCCAATCCCAAATCCAAGGGCACAAATTCCAGATCCTTTGCACCTCATGGTGGAATTTTAGGGATAAAATCCTCCCCAGGAGTTTTTAACAGCCAGGAATGAAGGAAAAGTGGCCAATTCCTTCCTCCTGAAATCTTTTGGAAAAATATTTTGGAAAAATTTCATGGGGGAGGGAGGGAAATAATTTTCCCCTCCCAAAAAAATTATTCCTGGAGGAGATTGGAGCTGAAACCCAAGTGCAGGAATTCTCCTCATTCCCACTCCAGGGCAGGATTGTGCATTTTCCCTTCCCAAAAAAAAACCTCCCAGTTCCCATTCCCAGTGTCCCTCCAGCTCCTCTTTTCCCTCATCTGCTGTTCCTCCTTTCCCAAATCTCTTCCCCTTCCCAAATTTCTCCCTCTTCCCAAACATTTCCACGCCAGGACAGGAAGGATGGAGTGGGAACACTCTCACCACCACGGAGAGAACAGGATTTTCCCCTGGATTTTTCCTGAAGAGACTCTCAGCTTCCCATTTCCCTCCATCTCACCATCCATGCCTTTTTTTTTTTTTTTTTTTTTCCTTTTTCCAGTGTCTCTTTTTGGGATTTTTTTGGGGAATAAAAGCTGGAGCAGGCCTGGCTCTCAGGAAGCTTTTCCCTCACACAGTTCTCATGAGGTATTTTTTTTTTTCCATGGATTTTGAAGCTCAGTTTCACCCAGAAGTTTGGAATAATATTTTTTTGAAGGATTGAGGTTTTGGGTGGGTTTTTTTTCCCCCCTCCAAATCCCAGCTGGAGGAGGGCAGGATTTGTAGCACCTTTTTGTGGCAAAAGCAGCTCAAACTGGTGGAATTTTTCTTTTTTTTCCATTAAAATCCACAGGAATTCCAGGACAGGGATCATCCCCCCTGCAGCTCCTCCCAGGGGAATCCTCAGATCCAGCAGGATGGAGAAATTCCTTGGATTCAGAGCACTGGAATTCTTGAAACACAGGAGGGGGAAGAGGCTTCTCCAGAATTCCCACCATGGAATTCCCGCTCAGGGGATGGGGCAGCTGATCCAAAGGGGATGAGGGAGGGAATTTGTGCCCAAAACCAGGAAAAAGAGCCACAACTCCCCTGGATTTGCTGTTCCCCAAGTCCCAGGGAGAGCAGGAGGATCCTCAGCGCTCCAAAGGAAATCCATCCCATTCCCAACCTCTGGAATCTGCCAGCTCTTCAAAAATCCCTGCAGGATTCCAGGATGGCTCCAGGAATTCCAGCAGCAGCTTTTCCACCTTCCCAGGGGAATCTTCTTCTCCCAGGGGAGAATTTTTCCTTTGTGGATCCACCAAATCCCACGCTCTTCCTTCCTTTTCTTCCAGCTTTTCCCAGGATGTTCCTGCCAGTCCTGGAGGGTTTGGATCTCTTTTTTTTTCCCAAATCCTGGGGAGTGGAGGAGCTGTGGAGCTGCTCAGAACTCCACATTATTTATTCCCAAGGATTATTCCCAGAGGTTATTCCCAAGGGTTATTCCTAGGGGTTTTTCCATCCCCCTGGCTCCGTTTGCAGCTCTCCAGTGAGGATCAAAGCCTTGGAGCAGATGGATCTTCCCAAAGAATTCCCTTTTTTTTTTTTCTTTGTCCTCCCTCTCCTCCCCACCTCGGAATTCCCAAGGTGGGATCCCAAAAAATCCAGAGGGATCAGAAAAATCCAGCAGGAATAGTTTTGTTTTCTTTTTCCCCTCATGCTAAAAATAATAATAATAATTTAAAAAAAAATTAAAAAATCCAAAGACATCCAAACCAAAAAAACTTCCAGGAAATCTTGGGAAAATAGTGCCATGACATTCTTTGTTCCACGCGGGGCCGGGCTCGGTTCCCCTCCCCGGGATTCCTTTTCCCCAGGATCCTGCTCTGCTGGCTTTTCCTGGGAATGCTGGCTTTTCCTGGGAATGCTGGGCTCTCTCTCCTCCAGGGAAAAGAGCAGCAGCAGCAGCAGGAGCTCGGCCTCCTCCTCCTCCTCCTCCTCCTCCTCTCACAGCCGGGCTTGGCAGGAGGGCAACAACCAAATTCCTGCCGGGAAAAAACATCAGGAATTGGGATCAGAGATGGGATTGAGGGCTGGAGGGAGAGGGGATGGGAATTAGGGAGGAACAGGAGGGTTGGGCCCCTTCCTGAGGAAATCTGGGAATGGTGAAAGGGCAGGAAACCTTGTTCCCCCCTTCCCAAGGAAAACTGGGAATGGGGAAAGGAAAGAAATCCTGTTCCCATTCCCAAGGGTAAAAGGGCAGGAAGCTTTGCTCTCCTTCCCAAGGAAAACTGGGAATGGTCAAAGGCTGGGAAATCTTGTTCCCTTTCCCAAAGAAAAGCCGGGAATGATAACAGAGCCCTGAGTGAGCAGCCAGGATTCCCTGAGGGGTGTTTGTGGTTCTGAGGGAACAGCAGGAGATGGGAGTGATCCTGGGATGGGGCACCATTCCCAACCATCCCTGACCATTCCTGACCACTCCCGACCATCCCTGACCAATCCCAGACCACTCCCGACCACTCCGGGGCATTCCCAGACCATCCCAGATCATTTCTGACCATTCCCAGATCATTCCTGGGGCATTCCCAGACCAGTCCAGACCATTCCCAACCATTCCCAGATGGATCCAGACCATCCTGGAGCATTCCCAGACCACTCCACACCCCTCCAGACCATTCCCAGACCATCCTGGTTCATTCTCAGCCCATTCCCAGACCATCCAAGACCATTCCCAGACCATCCTGGTTCATTACCGGCCCATTCCAGCCCATTCCCAAGTCACTCCCAGCCCATTCCCAAATCATTCCCGGCCCATTTCCAACCCATTCCCAACCATTTCCATGCCATTCCATGGGCATTCCCAGACCTTTCCCAGATGGATCCAGACCATCCTGGGGCATTCCCAGACCACTCCACACCACTCCAGACCATTCCTGGCTCATCCCAGACCCATTCCCTGCCCATTCCCAAGTCCTTCCCAGCCCCATTCCCAGCCCCATTCTGAACCCATTCCCATCCCATTCCTGGCCCATTCCCAAGTCATTCCCATCCCATTTCCCAGCCCATTCCAGACCCGTTCCCAGCCCCATTCCCATCCCATTCCCATCCCATTCATGTCCCATTCCCATCCCATTCCTGGACCCATTCCCATCCCATTCCCATCCCATTCCAGGCCCATTCCCAGCCCCATTCCCGCACCGTCAGCGCGGGGCGGCTCCGCTACGTGGAGGATTCCGGCTCCTGCTTCTGTCGGGAGATGAGCTGGGCCTCCTTCAGGGACAGGTACTGCTCCTCCTGCGGGTCGTAGTAGTAGAACTTGCGGATGTAGGAGATCAGGGGCCTGGAAAAACACCGGGAACGGCCGGATCCATGAGCCACAGCCCATCCAGAATTCCCAAAACACAACCAGAGCTGGATCCCTGAGCCACGGCCCCTCCAGAATTCCCAAACACAACCAGAGCTGGATCCCTGAGCCACAGCCCCCCCAAAATTCCCAAAACACAACCAGAGCCTCTTACGTGGAAAATCACCTGGAAAAGCCAGATCCTTGAGCCACAACCCCTCTGAAATTCCCAGCCCTCCCAGCACCTCCACAGGAATAGCAAAGCCGTTCCCAAATCTCCAGCATGGGAAAGGAATTCCTCATTCCCAGCCTGCTCCCAACTCCCACCAGCAATCCCTAAACCCCACCCCAAGCCTGGAAAAGCTCTGGGTGGTCACAGATCCAGAGGGAATCCCAAGGTGTCCTGGGTTTAGTGTAGGATGTGCACACAGTATTTATTCCATCCCCATCCCCATGAGCTGCTGGAACCAGGTGGGGCAGTGTTTTCCCAGGCCCCTCCTTTGGGCTCTTCTGCTCATGGCCCATCAATGCCTTGCCCAGGACTCACAGGGAACTCCCTCCAGGAGCTCTCTCTGTTTAATGGGCCATCAAGGAGCCACTGCACGACTCCTCATCCCATTGGGAGATGCTCCCAATGCCCAGGGGGAGGAGCCAAGCATTCCCACCTGGAGAGAATCTGGGATTTGGGACAGGACAAGCAGCCCTGAGCCACTGGATTCCCAGAGGAGCAGAGCTCCCAGACCTTTCTGTGGGATCACTGCTTCAGGAAGAGCCCGTCACCTGGACTGCTCCCACCACCCTGCTCAGGCTGTGTTCTGACTCTGTCAGTGCTCCTTTGTGTTATTGCATTGATTTTATTTTATTTTACCTTTTTCCCTTTCTTCTTATTAAATTGTATTTCTGACTTGGAGCCTCTCCCTGGTTTTGCTTTCAAACCACGACACAAGGATCCCTCCCAGGCTGGGGGGAATCCCAGGGGACTCACTTGGGCAGCGGGAGGTCGGGGATGTGGTCGATGCGGACCAGCTGCCGGATGCGGAAGCGGCAAAGGTGCTGCAGGGATTTGACGTTGCTGAACCTGGAGACGGGATACAGCAGCTGCACCGGCGTCGGAGGGAGACCTGGGGGTTTGGGGTTTTTTTGGGGAGGGAAAAAAAAGGAGATTTTGGAGGTTAGGGTAGGAAAAATAATAATAATTTAAAAAAAATAAGAGAAGAAGAAGAAGAGAGAAGAAGAAGAGAGAAGAAGAAGAGAGAAGAAGAAGAGAGAAGAAGAAGAGAGAAGAAGAAGAGAGAAGAAGAAGAGAGAAGAAGAAGAGAGAAGAAGAAGAGAGAAGAAGAAGAGAGAAGAAGAAGAGAGAAGAAGAAGAGAGAAGAAGAGAGCAGAAAAAGAGAGCAGAAAAAGAGAGCAGAAAAAGAGAGAAGAAAAAGGGAGCAGAAAAAGAGAGAAGAAAAAGAGAGAAGAAAAAGAGAGAAGAAAAAGGGAGAAGAAGGGAGAAGAAGAGAGAAGAAGAAGAGAGAAGAAAAGAGAAGAAAAAGAGAGAAGAAGAGAGAAGAAGAGAGAAGAAAAAGAGAGAAGAAAAAGAGAGAAGAAAAAGAGAGAAGAAAAAGAGAGAAGAAAAAGAGAGAAGAAAAAGAGAGAAGAAAAAGAGAGAAGAAAAAGAGAGAAGAAAAAGAGAGAAAAAGGAAAAGGAGGGATGTCGGAGGTGTTACAAATGCACATTATAAAGTTGGCTTTTCTCAAATATTAGAATGAGCACTAGATAACATAATTGTACTGTGTTATGTTTTATTAATAGGGTTAGGGTGGGAATAATAATAATAATAATAATTAAAATAATAATTTAAAAAAACCTTTAAAATTTCTCATTCCAGGCTCACCTGGACCATTGAAATATCCATCCCTAGGCTCACCTGGAACCCTGGAATTTCCCATTCCAGGCTCACCTGGAACCCTGGATCACAGGAAAACCCCATTCCCAAGCTCACCTGAAACCCTGGAACCCTGGAAAACCCCATTCCCAGCTCACCTGGAACCCTGGACCACTGGAAAATCCCATTCCGGGTTCACCTGGATCCCTGAAAAATCCCATTCCAGCCTCATCTGAACCCCTGGAATTTCCCATCCCAGACTCACCTGAATCCCTGGAAACTCAGAAAATCCCATTCCAGGTTCACCTGAAGCCCTGGAAACCCAGAAAATCCCATTCCAGGCTCACCTGGAACCCTGGAATTTCCCATCCCAGGCTCACCTGAACCCCTGGAATTCCCATTCCCAGCTCACCTGGCACCCTGGAGCGCAGGAAGTAGAGGAATTTCCCGTTCTTGGAGTGCATGATGGCTCTCTTGATGAACTCCACCACCGACTGGCACCGGTCCTCGAACTTGGGGTGGCACCACAGGCTGAAGGTCCCTTCCCGGGAGAGAACAGGGAATCATAACCACAATTCCAAAGGGATTTTTGGGAAAAGCACAGGGGAATTATTCCCAGTATTCCAAAGGGATTTTCGGAAAAGCACAGGGGAATTATTCCCAGTCTTCCAAGGAATTTTTGGCACAGCAAAGATTTATTCCCATTACTCTAAGGGACTTTTGGGAAAGCACAGGGGAATCATTCCCAGTATTCCAAGAGGATTTTTGGAAAAACACAGGGGAATTATTCTTATCATCCCAAGGAATTTTTGACACAGCAAAGGGGATTTATTCTGGTTATTTCAGGCCAAGGAATTTTTGGCACAGCAAAGGCGATTTATTCCTGGTATTCCAAGGGATTTTTGGGAAAGCAAAGGTGAATTATTCCCATTATTCCAAGGAATTTTTGGCAAAGCACAGGGGAGTCATTCCCTTTATCCCAGGGGATTTTTGGGAAAGCACAGAGGAATCATTCCCATTATTCCAAGGAATTTTTGGCACAGCAAAGGGGATTTATTCCTGGTATTCTGAGAGGATTTTTGGGAAAGCACGGGGGAATTATTCCCATTATTCCAAGGAATTTTTGCAAAAAACAAGAGAATTATTCCTGTTATTCCAAGGATTATTAAATACTTTTCTATTGAATTAATAAAATACTCTTCTATTTACTCAAATATTCTTCCATTCATTCCATTAAATATTCTCCTATTCAATCCATTAAATATTCTTGCATTGAATCCATTAAATATTCTTATATTCAATCCATTAAATACTCTTCTATTTAATCCATTAAATATTCTTCTATTTAGTAAATTACATATTCTTCTATTAATCCATTAAATATCCTTATATTTAATACATTAAATACTCTTATATTTAATCCACTAAATATTCTTACATTTACTAAGAATGAACATAAGTAAATTTAATATCCTTATAAATTTTATAAGTAAATTTAATATCAGTAAATTTAATATCCTTCTATTTATCAATTCAATATTCCTCTCTCCCCCTGTCCCTGCTCCATCCCCACAGGAAGGTGACCCTGGAGCATTCCCAGCTCCAGGTGCTGCTGTCCCCATTTCCCAGCCCCGGGATCATTTTCCAGGGGAGCAGTTTCACCTTCCTGCTCCTTAATTAACGGCCCCGTTAATTGGACACCGTGTCACCCGACCCGCCTGGGGTGACACTGGAGCTGGGGACACCTGGGCTGGGTCACAGCCCCTCCTGGCACCAAAATCCAGGAATTCTGTGGGCTGGGAGAGGTGCCAGCTGTGCCCTGGGCTGTGGCACCGTGTCCCCGAGTGTCCCCAGGTGTCCCCGAGTGTCCCCGAGTGTCACACCCACACAGGGCTGGGGACACTGCCAGGGATGGGGACTCCCTGTGCCGCCCGTGCCAAGGCCTGAGGGCACCTCCCAGGAATTCATTCTCTCAAAAATTGGAATTTGGCAGGATTTCCTTTAAATCCACTTTTCCAAGGCCCTGGCACCTTGTTATTCCCACTTTTCCAAGACACTCCCTTTATTCCCACTTTTCCAAGGCCCTGGTACCTTTCTATTCCCACTTATCCAAGACATTGGCACCTCTATTCCCACTTTTCCAAGACATTGGCACCTCGTTATTCCCATTTTCCCAAGGCTCTGGCACCTCTCTATTCCCATTTTTCTAAGGCTCTGGCATCTCTCTATTCCCATTTTCCCAAGGCCCTGGCACCTCGTTGTTATTATTATTATTATTATTATTAATAATAAATAAATATTGATGTTACTAATGTTATTCTATTAAGATTGTTATTTAAAATGATGATATTATCTATACAAATGATTAATATTATTCACAATACGAAGGTGTTATTTATACAAAGTTATAAACATTATTAATAACAAAACCCAACAATATTATTAGCTATAAAGTCATTATTACTATTGTCATTATAACAACAAAAAGCCAACAACCCTAGTTATTTATAACACCCCCATAATTATTTATAACACCCCCAACACCCCCATAGTTATTTATAACACCCCCAACAACCTCATATTTATTTATAACACCCCCACAGTCTTTCATAACAACCCCATAGTCATTTATAACACCCCAAACAACACCATAATTAATTATAATACCCCCATAGTAATTTATAACACCCCCCTAGTTATTTATAACACCCCTCTAGTCATTCCCACCACCCCCAAGGTTATTTATAACACCCCAACACCCGTGTAGTTATTTATAAGAACCCCATAATCACTTATAACACCCCCACAGTTATTTATAAGAAGCCCATAGTCACTTATAACACCCCCAGAGTAATTTATAACACCCCAAACAAACTCATTTTTATTTATAACACCCCCATATTTTTTATAACACTCCCCACAGTTATTTATAAGAAGCCCACAGTTATTTATTTATAACACCCTCACAGTAATTTATAACACTCCTATAGTTATTTATAAAACCCCAACAACCCTATATTTATTATTATTTATATAACACCCCCACAGTCATTTATAACACCCCCAAAACCCCATATCTATTTATAACACCCCCATAGTTATTTATAAGAAGCCCATAGTCACTTACAACACCCCCATAGTCACTTACAACACCCTCATAGTTATTTATAACACCCCAAACACCCCCATATTTATTTATAACACCCCCCAGTTATTTATAACCCTATAGTCATTTATAACACCCCCAACAACCCCATATTTATTTATAACAACCCCATATTTATTTATAACACCCTCATAGTTATTTATAAGAACCCCATAGTCACATATAACATCCCCATATTTATTTGTAACATCCCCATAATTATTCCTACCACCCCCAGCATCCCCATAGTTATTTATAACACCCCTATAGTCATTTATAACACCCCCAACAAACTCATATTTATAACACCCCCATAGTTTTTATAACACCCTCACAGTTATTTATAAGAACCCCAGTTATTTATTTATAACACCCTCACAGTCATTTATAACACCCCTATAGTTATTTATAACACCCCAACAACCCCATATTTATTTATAACACCCCCACAGTTATTTATAACAACCCCATATTTATTTATAACACCCCCACAGCCATTTATAACACCCCCAGCAAACCCATATTTATTTATAACACCCCCACAGTAATTTATAACATCCCCAACAACCCCATATTTATTTATAACACCCCCAACAAACCCATATTTTTTATAACACCCCCACAGTTATTTATAACACCCCCATAGTTATAAATAATACCCCTATAGTCATTTATAACACCCCCAACAAACCCATTTTTATTTATAACACCCCCACAGTCATTTATAACACCCCCAAACCTATATTTATTTATAACACCCTCACAGTCCTTTATTACACCCCCAATACCCCCATATTTATTTATAACACCCCCACAGTTACTTACAAGAACCCCCAGTTATTTACAAGAACCCCGTAGTCATTTATAACACCCCAAACACCCCCATATTTACTTATAACACCCCCACAGTTATTTATCACACCCCCAACAATCCCATATTTATTTATAACACCCCCACAGTCATTTACAACACCCCCATGGTTATTTATAACACTCTTACAGTTATTTATAACAACCCCATAGTCATTTATAATACCCCCAACAAACCCATATTTATTTATAACTCCCCCACAGTCATTTACAACACCCCCATAGTTATTCATAACACCTCTACGGTTATTTATAACAACCCCATAGTCATTTATAACACCCCCATAGTAATTTATAACCCCCCCATAACTGTTTTTAATACTCCCATATTTATTTTTAACCCACCCCCCTGCCCAGCTCACCGCGGTAGTGCTCCATGCGGGTGTGGTGGGTGATGCCCTGTGAGCGGAAGCTCAGGCTCAGGATGTAGCGCGGGTCGGAGCTGTCCCGCACCAGGAACGACCCGTCCGCCTTCCCCTTCAGCTTCATCTCCGCGTCCTCCCAGTTCATGGGGCCCCAGTACCACCCGCACTGGGGACAGAGAGGGGCGTGGGGAATTCTGCTGGGAGAACTCACAGGGGGTGCTGCCTCTGGGAGGTTTTCCCAGTGGAAGTGGCCGGGATTTTGGGATGAGGGAGCACAACACTGTGAGGGGATCTAGAGCTCGCTTCTGTGCACAGAAAGTGTTTTCCTGGACCCCAAGATCATGGAAAAGCCCTCTAGGAACATCCAGTCAAACCATGTCCCCAAGTGCCACATCCTTCCTAAATCCCTCCAGGGATGGGGACTCCACACTGCCCTGGGAACTCTGGTCCCACATCTTTACAGGGAATGAATCTCCCCCAAATTCAAACTAAACCTCTCCCAGCACAGCAGAACTCTGGACTCCAAAATCATGGAAATTCCTGGACTCCAAAACCATGGAAAAGCCCTCTAGGAACATCCAGCCCAACCATTCCCCAGCACTGATCCACGTCCCCAGGGATTTTAAACCCGTCCAGGGATGGGGACTCCATACAGCCCTGGGAACTCTGGTCCCACATCTTTTTAGGGAACGAATTTCCCCTAAATCCAAACTAAACTAAATCTCTTCCATGCACAGCAAAATCTCCCAGGAGTTCCCTCCCCGTGTGGGGTTTCCCCCAATGGAAGGGCCCGGTGTGGGTGGTTGGGGTTTTGGGATGAGGGAGCACCACACCGTGAGGGGATCCAGAGCTCACTTCTGTGCACAGGTAATGGAATTCCCAAATCCCAGTCCCTGGGGGGTTGGATTCCCAAATCCCAATCCTTGACGGGTCAGATTTCCCAAATCCCAGTGCTTGAGGGGTCGGAGAGGAGGTAGATTCCCAAATTCCAATCCCTGAGGGGCCATATTCCCCAATCCCAAACCCTGAGGGGACAGAGAGGAGCCAGATTCCCAAATCCCAATCCCTGAGGAGCTGGATTCCCTAATTCCAATCCCTGAGGAGCCGGATTCTCAAATCCTAATCCTGGATGGATCAGATTCCCAACTCCCAATCCCTGAGGAGACAGATGCCCCAATGCCAATCCTGGAAGGATGAGATTCCCAACTCCCAATCCCTGAGAGTTTGGGTTCCCAATCCCTGAGGGGCTGGATTCCCAAATTCCAATCCCTGAGGGGCCAGATACTCCAAACCCTGAGTGAGCAGATTCCCAAACCTCAATCCCTGGGGGGCCAGATTTCCCAAAACCCAATCCTGGAAGGATGAGATTCCCAAATCCCAATTCCTGAGGGGTTGGATTTCCCAAACCCCACTCCCTGAGGGTCACATTCCCAAACCCCAATCCCTGAGGGGCTGGATTCCCAAATCCCAATCCCTGAGGGGCTGGATTCCCAAATCCCAATCCCTGAGGGGCTGGATTCCCAAACCCCAGTCCCTGAGGGCTGGATTCCCATCCCCAATCCCGATTTTCCCTCTTTCCCCATGTTTACCTTCTCCAGCTCCCTGAGGCTGGCGGCGAAGCTGCTGGGGTCGGGCCGGGCCAGGGGACACTGCAGGTGGGGCGGGGGCGGCTGGCCCGGGGCCTCGGCCGGACGGACGGACACGGCCCGGGGGACGGCGTCTGTGGGGACAGGGACATTGTCACTGTTAGTGTCATTGTCAGTGTCACCCATAGGGACACGGCCCGAGGGACGGCGTCTGTGAGGACAGGGACATTGTCACTGTTAGTGTCATTGTCAGTGTCACCCATAGGGACACGGCCCGAGGGACGGCGTCTGTGGGGACAGGGACATGGTCATTGTCACTGTTAGTGTCACTGTCATTGTCACTGTCACCCACAGGGACACGGCCCGGGGGACGGCGTCTGTGGGGACAGGGACATTGTCACTGTTAGTGTCAGTGTCATTGTCACCCATAGGGACACGGCCCGAGGGACGGCGTCTGTGGGGACAGAGACATGGTCATTGTCACTGTTAGTGTCACTGTCATTGTCACTGTCACCCACAGGGACACGGCCCGGGGGACGGCGTCTGTGGGGACAGGGACATTGTCACTGTTAGTGTCAGTGTCATTGTCACCCATAGGGACACGGCCCGGGGGACAGCGTTTGTGGGGACACCATTGTTATTGTCACTGTTAGTGTCAGTGTCATTGTCACCCATAGGGACACGGCCCGGGGGACAGCGTTTGTGGGGACACCATTGTTATTGTCACTGTTAGTGTCAGTGTCATTGTCACTGTCACCCATAGGGACACGGCCCGGGGGACGGCGTCTGTGGGGACACCATTGTTATTGTCATTGTCACTGTGACCCATAGGGACACAGCCCGACAGGGACACGGCCCGGGGGACAGCATCTGTGGGGACAGGGGACATGGTCACCCATAGGGACACGGCCCGGGGGAACGGCGTCTGTGGGGACACCATTGTCATTGTCACTGTTAGTGTCAGTGTCATTGTCACCCATAGGGACACGGCCCGGGGGACGGCGTCTGTGGGGACAGAGGACATTGTCACCCATAGGGACATGGCCCAGGGGAGGGCATCTGTGGGGACATCATTGTCATTGTCATTGTGACCCATAGGGACATGGCCTGACATGGACACGGCCCAGGGGACAGCATCTGTGGGGACATCATTGTCATTGTCACTGTCATTGTCACCCATAGGGACACGGCCCGGGGGACGGCGTCTGTGGGGACATGGTCAGTGTCATTGTCACCCATAGGGACACGGCCTGGGGAAAGGCGTCTGTGGGGGACACGGGGGTCATTGTCACTGTCACTGTCATCATCATCCACAGGGACAGCGGGGTCACTGTCACTGTCATCGTCACCCATAGGGACAGCAGGGTCACTGTCACTGTCATTGTCACTGTCACCCATAGGGACAGCAGGGTCACTGTCATTGTCATTGTCACTGTCACCCATAGGGACAGCGGGGTCATTGTCAATGTCACTGTCACCCATAGAGACAGTGGGGTCACTGTCACTGTCATTTTCACCCACAGAGACAGCTCAGGGTCACTGCCACATATGGAGACAGCCTAGGGTCATTGTCACCATTATTGTCACTGTCACTGTCACCCACAGGGACACCCAGGGTCACAGTCACTGTCACTATCACACCCAGAGACACCCAGGGTCACTGTCCCTCACAGGGACAGCCCAGAGCCACTGTCACCCCTGGGGACATCCCCCAAGGACAGTCACCCCTCAGGAAGGGGGAGGGGGACACTGGTGACACACAGAGGGACAATGTCCTGCTGAGGGACACTTTGGGAAGTGCCACCAGGTCCTGCTTTCTTAGGAGGAAAGGACAGGAATCCTGGGAATAGGGACAGGAATCCTGGGAATAGGGACAGGAATCCCAGGGGAAAAGGGACAGGAATTTTGCAAAGAGGGACAGGAATCACGGGAAAAAAAAGGGGACAGGAGGAAAGCAGGAGCAGAAGGGAAGGCACAGGGAAGCTCTGGGGGTGTGGGGATGGAATGTGTCTGGAATTCTGCTCCCACTGCTCCTCCTGATCAGGATGAGATAACCCCCCCCCAAAAAGAAAAACCCAAAAAAACCCCACCAGAAAAACCCAAAAAAAAAAACAAAAAAAAAAAAAACAAAAACCACACAACCTACCCCCCTCAAAAACCCTCTAAAAAATCCAAAAAAAAAACCCTAAAAAAAGCCAAAACAAAAACCCTTAAAAAAATCCTCCCCCAAAAAAAAACTCACCAGAAAAAAAAACACAAAAAATACACACAAACCCCCCCCAATCTCCCCCAAAAAACCCAAAACAACCCACCCCAACCCCCCAAAAAAACCCCAAAAAACAAAACAAAACAAAAACCCCAAACCACTCCCCCCCCAAAAAAAAAAACAAAAAAAAACCCCACCCCCCCCAAAAAAAACAAAACAAAACAAAAAAACCACTCAAGAACCCCCCAAAAACCCAAAAAACAACCCCAAAACCCAAAAAAAGTGTCTATTCCAGGAGGGAAAAGGCAGAGCAGGAGGGGCAGGGCTGACCTGGGGCGTGGGGCGGCGGCGGTGGCGGCAGAGGGAAGGATTGAAGGGACGAGCCCACCGGAGCCACCAGCACCGAGCCGGGCAGAGACCCGCTGATGTCATCTGGGACACAACACAGACTGTCAGGAAACTGGGAAAAGGGAATGGGGATGGGGGCAGGAAAACTGGGGAAAAAAACAGCCTGGGAATGGGGGCAGCAAAATGGGGACAATCCCCAGGACAGACAATCCCCAAGGTTCCAAGGACAATCCCCAGAGCTCCCAGGACAGACAACCCTCGGGGTTCCCAGGACAGACACTCCCCAGGTCGGATACTCCCCAGGGTTCCAGGGACAGACAATTTCCAGGACAGACACTCCCCAGGGCTCCCAGGACAGACAACCCCCAGGACAGACAACCCCCAGGGTTCCCGGGACAGACAATTCCCAGGACAGACAGAACCCCCAGGACGGACAGTTCCCAAGGACAATGCCCAGGACATTCTCCAGGACAGACACTCCCCCCCCCCCGCCCCAGGACACACAGACACCCCCAGGACACACAGACAGACCCCCTCAGGACAGACAGACACCCCCAGGACAGACAGACACCCCCCAGGGTTCCGGGGACAGACAATTCCCAGGACAGACACTCCCTAGGACGGACAGACACCCCCCCAGGACAGACAGATCCCCCCAGGACAGACAGACAGACAGACAGACCCCCGGGCAGTACCCAGCAGGCTGAGGCTCCGGCGGGGCGGTGGCGGAGGGGTCGGGGGGTGAGGGGAGCTGAGCCCCCGCTGGGAAATGTCCACGTCCACCAGCGACACCGTCTCACCTGGGGAAGGGCAGGGAAAATCCCGGCTCAGTGCCGGGACCAGCTCCCCGGATCACCTGGATCCAGCCCTGCTCCCCACGACCAACACAGGGGAAGGGATTCCGCAGGGTTTGGGAGACTTTTCCCCAGTTTTCTGCTTCCCAAAATCCGATTTCTCCATCTCTGAAGAGGCCTCAATGCCCTTCCCAAAGCTCAGGTTGAGGGAATTCGCCCCAAGCCCAGCACCTGGATGGGATTGAGGGATTTTTCCCAGCAGGGAATTCCCACATGGAGCAGAGCTGATCCGTGTGTTGCACCAGGGATGTGATCCCAGTCACCTCAGGGGGTCAAACACAAACACCTCGGAGCCCAAAAGCCACAAAAATGCCCTTTAAAATTAATAAAAAGGAGCTGGAGAGAATTTTACATCCAAAAATGGGATTCACCAGAGCCTAAAGACCCAGGATGTGCTTGGGGAAAGTTGTGGCACAAAGTCTTAAAACCAACCCGAGACTCTTAAATCAACCCAACTTAAAGCCAGAAAAGCTTAAAATTGAGTTTAAAAAATCAGCCTTACCTAAAGCCAGGAAAGCTTAAAATTGAGTTTAAAAAATCAGCCTTACCTAAAGCCAGGAAAGCTTAAAATTGAGTTTAAAAAATCAGCCTTACCTAAAGCCAGGAAAGCTTAAAATTGAGTTTAAAAATTCAGTCTTAGTTAAAGCCAGGAAAGCGTAAAATTGTGCTAAAAAAACTCAGTCTAACTTAAAACCTTTCCTTGAGGTCCAAAACATCTTTCCTTGGAATTAGACCCTTCCCTGGGGCTCTTTGACCCTTTTCTCAAGCTTAGACCCGTCTCCCGGTGGTCTTAGACCCTTTCCTTGGGTTTAGATCCTGCTCCTTGTGGTCTTACATCTTTTCCTTGGGCTTAAGGTCCTGTTCTTGGTGTTTTAGGCCCAGACCCCTCTCCTTGGGCTTAGATCCTTCACTTTGGGGTCTCCTTTTTGGGTCTGAGGCCAGGCAGGACTGAGATCCCACAGAGATCCAGCTTGGGGATCCCACAGAAGAAAAATTCTCCCATTCCCCGCTTGTCCCACAAAATAAAAAACCCCCAAAGTTCCACAATTCCCCCCCAAAATCCTCACCTGTGAAGAGGGGGCTGAACACAACCGGGGAAAAGGCACTTTGGGTTCTTGTCAGTCTGTGTTTCCTGCAGGGAAAAAAAGAGGGTGAGGAGAGATGAGGAAATTGAATCCTACCAGAAAATAAACAGGAGAACCTTCTCCCACCAGAGAAACCTTCTCCCAGTCCATAGAGAAGTCACCTGGCACACCTCACCCAGCTTTGGGCTCTGTGACAACACAGGGCCACCTCAAAAATCAACGTCACCAACACAAATGACAAATTTGGGTCCCCACCTGTGCCCAGCCTCACCCTCTGCTCTCCAGCCTCCTCTGAAGCATAAATTTCTCCCAAAAAGGAGCAGTTTCAGGAAAAAAAAAACCTGGATTCATGGTGACCAACAGATTGATGGGGAAAACTCAGATCCATGGATTGATGGTGACCACCAGATCCATGGGACCACTACATCCATGGATTCATGAGGACCACCAGATCCTTGGAGTCACAGTGACCACCAGATCCACGGATCCATGGATTCATGGGGACCACCAGATCCACGGGGACCTTGGACCTTGGACCAGACCCTTGGACTCCTGGGGAGCACCACATCTTTGGACTCATTGGGACCATCAGATCCATGGATTTGTGAGGACCACCAGATCCACAGATCCATGAGGACCACCAGATCCTTGGACTCCTGGTGACCACCAGATCCATGGATTCATGAGAACTTCCAGACCCACAGTGGCCCCCAGACCCCAGGGGACTCCTGGGGACCACCAGATCCATCCCATATCCATGGGGGCCACAGCTCAGGAGGAAACAATTTCCAGCTCCCAACAGAACCAGCAAAAAGTCCCAGTTAATCATCATCATCATCATCATCCCAGCAGAGCAGCAGGAAAAAGGACCATCAATGACCCAGGATGGGATTCCTGGAGCAGGGAGGCAGCAAAGCCCTGTCTGACCCACTGGAGCTGCTGCATGGGGCACCTTGAAGTAACTCTCATTAAAAAACGACTAATTAGTGCGAGAAGTGACCACCAAAGTGACCATCAGAGTGACCACCAAACCCGCAGAGCAGAGGAAGACCAGGCAGCGATTCCCAGGTGTTTCCCTGCTCCCAGCACCAGGAGAACCTTCTCCCAGCACCAGGAGAAACCTCCTCCCACCAGCCCTGGGAGGTCCCAGCCCTGCTGCAACAACCCCAATCCCATCAGCAAATCTTTCTCTCCTTCCAGGCACCTCTTTTGGGGTTTTTTGAGTTATTTATGGGCGAGGAGCTGCTGTCTGAGGCTGCTCCAGCTGCCCAGGAGGTTCCTCAGGGCCACAGGAGCTGCAGAGAGGCCTCAGCACCTGCCCAGCTGCAGGGCTGGGAGCTGCCAGCTCTCCTGCTTCAAAGGGGAGCTCATTTTTGGGGGTAATTTTGGCTCCTCAGGCTGTCCCCACATTCCAGGGCTGTAGGACACGCCTGACCGCAGGGCAGCAGCTCCAGCCTGGAGGAAAAGCCTCCTGCTCATCCATCAGCAGCAGGAGAAGGCAACATATCCCCAAAAAAAACCCCTGTGACACCAAATCCATCCCTTCATTCCCTGCTGGGCCTTCTCCAGGAGAAATCTCAGCTCTGCTGTTGGGAGTGTCACAGGAAGGGGCTCCAGGAGTTTGGGACAGAGCAGCCCTGGCAGTTTGGAGCAGCAGGAGGTGATTGATGGGACAAGGACGAGGGACAGGTGGGGTCCCACACCAAGAAATCCCAGGGTTTGTCCCCCTGATCCCAGCCAGGCTGTGGCTGGCAGGGATTCCTCCTCCAGCACCAAAATCACCCCAAAACACACGGGAGGTGACGGAACCCGTGGGGACAGCAGTGCCAGCACAGGGGACACCCCCAGCACCCCCAGTCCCCCCACTGGTGATGGAACCAGAACCTGGAAAAGCCTTTTGGGATCAACCCTGCACAGAACCCCACGGTGGCCACCAGCCCCTGTCCCCAGAGTGCCACATCCACAGTTTGCTGAAGGATTCCAGGGATGGTGATCCCGCTGAGCCACGTTCTCCACCAAAAAACCATCCCCAACATCCAAACCAAACCTGCCCTGGGCACAGCTGGGGTCACCTCATCCCATCCCACCCCAGAGCCCGACCCTCGCCGGGCTGCACCTTCCTGCCAGGGACTAGGGGAGCAAAAAGGTCCTCCCAGAGGGCCACCAGATCCATGGATACACCTGAGGACCACCAGACCCCAGGACTCCTGGGGACCACCAGATCCATGGATACACCTGAGGACCACCAGACCCCAGGACTCCTGGGGACCACCAGATCCATGGATACACCTGAGGACCATGAGACCCCAGGACTCCTGGGACCACCAGACCCCCAGATTGATGGTGATCACCTCCCCTGAGCCCCCTCGGCCGCTCCCCACGGGACTGATGCTCCAAGCCCCTCTCCTGGGGCTGTTCCCAGAGGGTTTTCCCCCATCCCCGTTAGGGATGAGGCCTGGACCAGCCTCTCCTGGGCTCCGGTGTGAGCCACGGGGCCTCAGCAGCGCCGGGACCTCCAGCAAAGCATCAGCAGCACGGGCCTGGTGTCACCTCCGGGCCAAGGTGTCACCCTTGGCTATGGGGACACGACCACAGTGTCACTCCCAGCCATGGGGACATCTCTGGGCCAAGGTGTCACCCCGGCCATGGGGACACCCCTGGCCACAGGGACACAGCCACAATGTCACTCCTGGCCACGGGGACACGGCCCCAGTGCCAACTCCAGGCCAAGGTGTCCCCCCCAACCAAAGTGTCACCCCCGGCCATGGGGACACCCCCGAGTCAAGGTGTCACTCCCAACCACAGTGACACCCCTGGCCCTGGGGACACCCCCGGCCACAGTGTCACCCTCGGCCACGGGGACACCTCCGAGCCAAGGTGTCACCTTCGGGCTAAGGTGTGTCCCCCCGGCCATGGGGATACAGCCCCAGGTGTCCCCCCGGCCATGGGGACACAGCCCCAGGTGTCCCCCCGGCCATGGGGACACAGCCCCAGGTGTCCCCCCGGCCATGGGGGACACGTTCCCAGTGCCACCCCCGGGCAAAGGTGTCACCTCTGGCCACGGGGACAGGGCCCCGGTGTCACCCCCAGCCACGGGCACACCCCGGTGTCACCTCCGGGCCAAGGTGTCACCCCAACCACAGTGTGACTCCCGGCCATGGGGACACCCCGGTGACACCCCTGGCCACGGGGACACGGGGCCAGTGACACCCCGGGGCCAAGGTGCCACCCCCGGCCACAGGGACACCCCAGTGTCACCCCCAGCCATAGGGACACCCCGGTGCCAGCCCCGGGCCAACGTGTCCCCCCAGCCACAGTGTCACCCCCAGCCCCGGGGACACCCCGGTGCCACCACCCGATGTCACCCCCGGCCATGGGGGACACGGCCACAGTGTCACCCCCGGCCAGTGCCACCCCTGGCCACGGGGACCCCCCGGTGTCCCCCCGGTGTGGCGGTACCTGGCGGGCTCCCGCTGGGCCCCGCGGGCCCCGCACACATCCGTGAGGCTCCCGGCCGAGGCGGCGGCGCTGTCCCCGCCGGCGGAGCCGCCGCTGCAGCTCTTGGTGCGGAAGAGGCGGCGGAGGCGGATGCGGAGCGAGCCCTTCCTGCCCCCGGCGGGGCCCGCGGGCGGAGCGGGGCCGGGGGACGCCGGGGATGCCGATGATGCTGATGCTGAAGATGATGATGATGCTGTTGTCGTTCTCCCGTTGGCACGGGCGGCCCCTCGCCCGGGGGAGCCCGGCTCGTCCTCGGAGCCGCTGCCGGCCTCGTCGGGCTCCAGCGCCTCGAGCACCAGCAGCGCGTCGCTGGTCTCCTCGGCGGGGGCCGGGCCCAGGCACGGGCAGGGGCTGCCCTTGGCGGCGGGGCCCGGGGGGCGCAGCCCCAGCGCCGCCAGCTGCAGCTCCAGCTCCAGCCCGGCCTGCGGGGCCGCTGCCCAGCCCGGCCCTGCCCCGGCCTTGGGCTCCTGCAGCGGGCAGCGGTGCCGCGGGCACAGCTCGGGCCCGGTACCGATTCCTCCTCCTGCCGGCAGCCCCGGGCCCGGCCCCGCGGCCGCAGCGCTGCCCGGGCCGCACTCCCCCTCCCCGGGCCGCCCCTCGGCCGCGGCGTTGCGGAAAACCATCAGCTGCGGCCGCGGGCTGCGGAGAGCCGGCCCGGGCCCCGGGGGCCGCCCCGCCCCGCCGGGCCCCGCTCCCCCGGCCCCGGGACCGGCCCCGAGAGCGGCCCCAGCTCCGCCCGGGCCCGGCGCGGGGCCATAGCCCAGCAGGCGGCTCAGCGCCCGGTACGAGGCCGCCGCCGCCGCCTCCCCGTCGCGCTGCATGGAGGGCTATGAGCGCCGCATGGATGGGAGCGCTACGGGCCCGGCATGGCCCGCGGGCACCGAGCGGCACCGGGAACGGCACCGGCGGTGGTTCCCCCCCCTCCGCCCGCCCAGCGCCGCCGCCGCTCCGCCCCCGCGCTTCCGCCGCCGGCCCCGCCCCTCCCGGGACCGCCCCGCCCCCCGGTACCGCCCCGCCCCGCCCGGGACCGCCCCGCCCCTCCCGGGACCGCCCCGCCCCTCCCGGGACCGCCCCGCCCCTCCCGGACCGCCCCGCCCCGCCCGGGACCGCCCCGCCCCCCGGTACCGCCCCGCCCGGGACCGCCCCGCCCCTCCCGGGACCGCCCCGCCCCTCCCGGGACCGCCCCGCCCCCCGGACCGCCCCTCCCGGGACCGCCCCGCCCCTCCCGGGACCGCCCCGCCCCTCCCGGGACTGCCCCGCCCCTCCCGGGACCGCCCCGCCCCTCGGTACCGCCCCGCCCCTCCCGGGACCGCCCCGCCCCTCCCGGGACTGCCCCGCCCCTCCCGGGACCGCCCCGCCCCTCCCGGGACCGCCCCGCCCCTCCCGGGACCGCCCCGCCCCCCGGTACCGCCCCGCCCCTCCCGGGACCGCCCCGCCCCTCCCGGGACCGCCCCGCCCCTCCCGGGGTTCTGGACCCGCCCCGGGGCGGAGCCTGAGCCCCCCGAGATCCCCGAGCCCCCTGAGACGCCCCCGAGCCCCCCGACACCCCCGAGCCTCCTGAGCCCCCCGAGCGCCCCCCGAGCCCCCCCGGGCCCTCCGAGACCCTCGAGCGCCCCGAGCGCCCCGAGTCCCCAGAGGCCCCCGAGTCCCCCCGAGCCTCCTGAGCCCCCTGAGCCCCCCGAGACCCCCTGAGCCCCCTGAGCTCCCTGAGACCCCTGAGACCCCTGAGCCCCCTGAGACCCCCGAGACCCCCGATGGGGGGTCCCGTATGGCGGGGCCGGGGGCACAGAGGGGTCCCGGGGGGCACAGATGGGGGGCCGGGGGTCACAGAGGGGTCCCGGGGGGTCACAGATGGGGGGTCGAGGGGCACAGAGGGGTCCCGGACACGCCGCTCCAGCCGGGACCCATGGGGCTCATTCCCCCACCGGGACCGGGGGATGCGGCGGGGGAAACTGAGGCACGGACAGGCCGCTCCCGGTGCCGCGCGCGGTTCTCGGCCGGTCCTGGCGGGCAGTGAGACCCGGCCGGGGCGGAGGGACCGGGACCGGCTCTGCCCCAACTCCCCGCGGGAGGGTCATCGTTCCTTGGGGCTGGAGCGAGGAAAACCCCTCCCGTGCCTCAGTTTCCCCTCTGCACTGACACCCCGCTCGGGGGGGGGGGGGTTTGGGGGGCTCAGATCCTGCTCTTACCCGCCCCCAGCACCCCCAGCTCCACAGGGACCCCCCCGAGGGTGCCACCCCCCGTTCCCACCCCCGGCCCGGGATGGGGGTCCGGGCCCTGCGGGACAATCTGGGGACCCCCCAGGGGCCCGCGGGGAGGGGGATCCGGGCAGGGAAAATTCCCCGTTTCCCGTTGCCATGGCTTCCCATCGGGATGCGCTTCCGTCACGGCCGGGCCGGGGGCGGGGGGTCCCCTGGGGGCTCTTTGGGGGCTCCTCTGGGGGCTCATTGCGGGGTCCCCTGGGGGCTCACACCGGGGTCCCCTGGGGCTCTTTGGGGGGTCCCTTGGGGGCTCTTTGGGGGGTCCCCTGGGGGCTCATTGGGGGGTCCCCTGGGGGCTCTTTGGGGGGTCCCCTGGGGGCTCACACGGGGGTCCCCTGGGGGCTCATTGGGGGGTCCCCTGGGGGCTCACACGGGGGTCCCCTGGGGGCTCATTGGGGGGTCCCCTGGGGGCTCACACGGGGGTCCCCTGGGGCTCATTGCGGGGTCCCCTGGGGGCTCTGTGCGGGGTCCTTGGGGGCTCTTTGCGGGATCCCCCGGAGCTCAGGCCGGGGGGTCCCCTGGGGCTCTTTGGGGGGTCCCCGGGGGGCTCTTTGGGGGCTCCCCCAGGCTCACACCGGGGGGGCTCCGGGCCCACAGGGCTGGCGGGGGCGGGCGGGGGGGGGCTCCGGGCAGCGCCGGCCCCCGGGGGCGGCTCGGGGCCGGTGACGTGCGCTCGGCACCGCCGGGGCCGGGAACGGGCGGGCGGAGCGCGGGGCCGCTCCGGGGGCAGCTCGGGGTCCGTGCCCGCCATGAGCCCCCCGGGCCGCCCTGGGGGGCCCCGCTGAGCCCCGGCCATGGGGGGGCGGCCGCTCTGGGGCTCCCCGGCGCTGCTGTTACTGCAGGGGGTGGTGGTCGCGCTGACAGCGGGGCAGCGCCCCCAGGAGAGCCCCCCGGCCCCTCCACCCTCCGGGGCGCCCACCCTGCAGCCCGGAGCGCCGGGGGACGGCGGGGGCTCGGCGGCGGCGCTGCTGTTCCTGCGCTCGGGGGACGCGGAGCGCCTGGCCCGGGCCAACTGCAGCGGGGCCGTGGCCGCGGGGGCTCCGGGCTCCGGGCCCCCCCCGGGGCTGCGGGCGGCGCTCAGGGCCGCCCCCGAGGCGCTGGCCCACGCCGCCAATTTCCTCAACATGCTCTTCCAGACCAACGACATCCGCGAGGCCAGCGTGGCCGAGGACGTGGAGTGGTACCAGGCGCTGGTGCGCAGCCTGGCCGAGGGGCACCCTTGGGTGCGCAGGGCGGTGCTGGCGCTGGACGCGCACCCGCTGGCCCCCAAGCCGCGCCTGATGCTGCAGGCCACCAGAGGGGACGGCCAGATCCTGCTGCAGGACGTTTCCAGCTCGGCTCCCGGCCTGGGTAACCTCAGCTGGGACAACGAGTGGTTCAACGCGCTGAAATCCCAGCGGGAGCCGGCGCTGCGCAAGAGGGTCCTGAGCAACGACCTGAGCAGCCTGGAGACCCCCAAGTGGCAGCGCGGGGACAGCTACGTGGGGGAGCCGGGCCACGTCCGCTGGTCCCCGCCGTTCCTGGAGTGCCGGGACGGCCGGTTCCTGCCCGCCTGGGCCGTCACTCTCTCCTCCGCCTTCTACGGCCTCAAGCCGGACCTCAGCCCCGAGTTCAAGTGAGTGGAGCCGGGGGGGTTTGGGGGGTGTTGAAATGGGTGGGGGGTACCCCGAGTAACCCACCCCCGGGTGTCCCCAGCGCCCTGCCCGTGTCCCCCTGTGGGTGTTTTTACACCTCCCCAGGTGCGGGGTGACCCCTGTCCCCCCTCGGTGTCCCCTGTGCCCACCTGGCACTGCCACCCCCCTGTCACTGTGGCCTGGGACCCCTCCTGGGAGCTGGGGGTGTCCCCGGGATTTGGGGGGTCTCCACAGCCCCCCAGTGCCCGAGGAGCCGCAGAGGGGAGGGATCAGTCCCGGAGCGGGGACACGGCCCCATTCCCAAGGGGAAATCCGTGTCCTCTTTGGAGAACCTCGGGAAGAGCGCGGGGCCCGTGGGGGCCACCCCAGTGTCCCCAATTTCCCCATCGGTGACATCAAAATCCCTCTGGAGGGGCACAATTCACACCCAGGAGCTGCTGCCTCAGCTCCAGCCCCCTCCGAGGGACAGCACCCCTGTCCGGGGCTCTGGGGACATCCCTGACCGCTGTGGGGACAGCCGGGGACAGCCTTGCTGGGGTGGGCCGCTCTGGGTGGGGGACACAGGGATGTCCCGGGGGGGGCACTGGGATGTCCCCAAGGCTGATCCTGTCCCTGGTCACTGGTGGGGGGCACAGGGGTGTCCCAGGGGAAGGCACAGGGATGTCCCAGGAGGGGACACAGGGATGTCCCCAAGGCTGACCCCATCCCCGGTCCCAGGGGGGTCCTGCGGGTGGACGTGGAGCTGCGGGAGGTGGCCATGGACCAGTGCTCCAGCGGGCCGGGCTGGTTCTCGGACACGCATCGCTGTGACCTCAACAGCACCCAGGTACCGCCCCCCGCACCCCGGGGACCCCGCACCCCCAGGAGACCCACCCCCGCATCCCGGGGACCCCGCACCCCCAGGGGACCCACCCCCGCATCCCGGGGACCCCGCACCCCCAGGGGACCCACCCCCGCACCCCGGGGACCCCGCACCCCCAGGGGACCCCACACCCCCGCGTCCCTCCCTCCGGGCTCAGCTTTATCCTCTCTCTCTCTCCCGGGCCATCCATCTGCTTGGCTCAGCTGCTCTCCCGCCCCGCGCCGGGGGTTTATTGTGCAAATCTTCCCTCGGCACCACCGGCCGCCAGCCCAGCCTGTGACCCCGCTGCTCCCGGCCCGGCCACCGCGGGGACAGGGACAGGGACAGGGACAGTGTCACCCCATCACCTCCAGCGGTGCCAGGACAGGGACAGTGTCACCCCTCGGTGGTGGCATCACCTCTGGCAGTGCCGGGACAGGGACAGTGTCACCCCATCACCTCCGGCGGTGCCAGGACAGGGACAGGGACAGTGTCACCCCGGTGGTGGCATCACCTCCAGCAGTGCCGGGACAGGGACAGGGACAGTGTCACCCCGGTGGTGGCATCACCTCCAGCGGTGCCGAGACAGGGACAGTGTCACCCCCGTGGTGGCATCACCTCCAGCAGTGCCAGGACAGGGACAGTGTCACCCCGGTGGTGGCATCACCTCCAGCGGTGCCGAGACAGGGACAGTGTCACCCCGGTGGTGGCATCACCTCCAGCGGTGCCGGGACAGGGACAGTGTCACCTCTCAGTGGTGGCATCACCTCCGGCGGTGCCAGGACAGGGACAGTGTCACCTCGGTGGTAGCATCACCTCCGGCGGTGCCAGGACAGGGACAGTGTCACCCCCCTGGTGGCATCACCTCCGGCGGTGCCCGAGAGTTTTGGGTTTGGCATCACCCCCCGGTCAGGGTGAACCCCCCATCCCTCCGGCTTTGGGGTCCCATCCAGGGCTGTCCCCAAATGGGAAAGGCGTCGCCAGGCCCTGTTTTCCTTCCAGGCCGGGCATCCCTCCAGAAAACAACAAAGGCCAGGAGCCGCCAGCGCGGCCCGCCCGGGCACCGACACAGCCCGGGAGGGATTAAAGAGCAGCAGCAGAGCCCGGGCCCGAGCTGCCGTCACGGCTGGGCAGGATTAGGGCTCTCGGCTGCATTAGGTGTCCATTTAGGTTTTAGGGAGGGATTTGGGGGCCAAGCTTGGGGTTTTAATTCTGAAAAATGTTTAACCACTGATTCCTCAGGGCTGAGCGGGGAGGAGGATGGTGAGGGGTCAGGTAGCCTGAGCTGGGGGCTGCTGGAGCCCCCCGGGGTGGGGGGATTTGGGGACGGGGAGGGGACAAGGGTGGGGGACACGTCTCAGGCTGTGCCCTTCAGTGTGTCCCCCAGGAGAGCCGTGGCTTCGTCCTCGGGAGGTACCTGTGCAGGTGCAAGCCGGGCTTCTACGGGGCCGGCGGAGTGGCCAGCGCTGCCTGGGCAGGTGCGTTGTCCCCTCTTGTCCCCTGTTGTCCCCTGTTGTCCCCAGGGTCACACGGACACAGAACTGGGGGCCAGGGCTGGGGGGGTTTGGGGACACAGAACACGAGTCCTGGTGTGGGGGCTGCCAGCAGGCCCTGGGATGTGCTGACCCCACCTGGGAGTGCTGATCCCACCTGGGAGTGCTGATCCCACCTGGATGGGCTGATCCCACCTGGATGGGCTGATCCCGCCTGGATGGGCTGATCCCATCTGGGATGTGGTGGTTCCACCTGGGAGTGCTGATCCCACCTGGGTGCCGTGATCCCACCTGGATGTGCTGATCCTACCTGGAATGTGCTGATCCTATCTGGGTGTGCTGATCCCACCTGGAATGTGGTGATCTCATTTGGGACGTGGTGATCTCACCTGGGATGTAGTGGTTCCACCCAGATGTGCTGATCCCATCTGGAATGTGCTGATCCCACCCAGATGCCGGGATCCAACCCAGACAGACACCCTGATCCACCTGGGTGTGCTGATCCCACCTTGGTCATTCCACCTAGCTGTGCTGACCCCATCCAGACACCATGACCCCACCCAGATGTGCTGATCCCACCTGAGTGTGCTGATCCCACCCAGATGCCCTGACTCCACTGGGTGTGCTGATCCCACCTAGGTGCTATGATCCCACCTGGGTGTGCTGATCCCATCTGGGATGTCCCAGATGCTGGGATCCTACCCAGGCAGGCGCCCTGATCCCACCTGGGTGTCATGATCCCATCTGGATGTGGTGATCCCACCCAGATGTGCTGACCCTACCTGGGATGTGCTGATCCCACCTTGGTGCTGTCATTCCACCCAGATGTGCTGACCCCACCTGGACACCCTGACCTCATCCAGATGTGCTGACCCCACCCAGGTGTGCTGACCCCACCCAGATGTGCTGACCCCACCCAGGTGTGCTGACCCCACCCAGATGTGCTGACCCTACCTGGGATGTGCTGACCCCCCCTGCCGTCCCTGTGTCCCCAGGAGTGGCGGGCACAGCCGGGGGGTCCCGCCTGGGGTGCCGCCCGTGCCCCCCGGGCTGTGTCACCTGCCAGGACGACACCCCCTGCCTGATCCAGGAGGACCCTGTGCTGAGGGCGGCCGTGCTGTCCTGCCAGGCCTGCTGCATGCTGGCCATCTTCCTCAGCATGCTCATGGCCTACCACTTCCGACGGAGCAAGGCAAGCTGTGCCCGTGTCCCCACTGTCACCCCGCGGTGTCACAGGGCCCCGTCCCTTCCCGGGCTGCAGGGATGGGCTGGGGTCTCACTGGGAAGGGCTGGGGTCTCACTGGGATATACTGGGGTCTCATTGGGATGGGTTGGGGTCTCACTGGGATGTGCTGGGATCTCAGTGGGATGGGTTGGGGTCTCAGTGGGATGTGTAGGGGTCTCAGTGGGGTGTGCTGGGGTCTCACTGGGATGGATTAGGGTCTCACTGGGATGGGTTGGAGTCTCACTGGGACTGTTTGGGGTCTCACTGGGATGTGGGGGGTCTCACTGGGATGGGTTGGGGTCTCACTGAGATGAGCAGGGTCTCACTGGGATGGGTTGGGGTCTCACTGGGACTGTTTGGGGTCTCACTGGGGTGTGCTGGGGTCTCAGTGGGGTGTGTTGGGGTCTCACTGGGATGGGTTGGGGTCTCATTGGGATGAGCTGGGGTCTCACTGGGATGAGTTGGGGTCTCACTGGGATGGGCTGGGGTCTCACTGGGAAGGGTTAGGGTCTCACTGGGATGGGTTGGGGTCTCAGTGCTCTCCCTGCCCTGTCCCTGCAGAGGATCCGCACATCAGGAATTGTCCTGCTGGAGACCATCCTCTTCGGGTCCCTCCTGCTCTACTTCCCTGTGAGTATCCACCTGCCCCAGGGCTGGAGAACTGCGGGGTGGTGTCATGGTGTCGTTGTAGGACATGAAATTAAGATGAGATGTCACTAGAGGACACAAAAAACCAACACTCACACAGTCAGGTCGTCAGGGCAAAAAGAAGTTTATTTTTCAACTTCAATTTATATAGATTTTGGACAATGACCATGGATTGGACAAATGAGGTTGACTTGGACAATGAGGTTTGTCCACCCATTGGACAAACGAGGTTGACACCTCTCCAACCCCACTGGTCAAACTAGAACTCCATCGATTGTTCCTCCCCAAGAGAGGAGCATAAACAAGAAGAGCAGTTTACAAAACATCACTTTTGTTTATATGAAAATCTGTAAGAAACCCCACTACAAAAATACGAACATCAGAAGGCTGAAAAAGGTCAAGGCAACAATGAGAGACTCCAAATATTTCAGGAGGCAAAGAGCATTGAAAAAAAAGCTTTATTGTCTAAATCTTTTGTGAGGTGTTCCCATACAGACTTAACATGGTTGGTGAATGTGAATGGCACCTCTCTGGTCCCGTGGGTTAAACTGGAGAAACAGCAAAACACCACCTGGAGAAAGATTGTTTTGATAAAGGAGAGTTGTTTGCCAGGATTGTTTTGAGAAGAAACTTTCTTGAGAATTTTTTTCCTTGGGGAAAAGTCAGCAGCTGCCAGCAGGGCTAAAATCTCTCAGACCCAGAAAATAATCAGGTCCACAGGATGGAGTTTCCAGCGTGGAGCTGCCCCGAGCAGGGCACGGCTCTCTTGGGTTTGGGTTTGTCTCACTCCAGATTCAGGCTGGTGGTTCTGGGGGGTCTTTTTGCCTTCTGAAGGCTTTGAGTCTGTGCTCAGTGTGAGAATGAAGTGGAATCTCAAGGTCTTGGTTTTCTTGGTTTCTCATGTTGTTTATTGTTATCTTACAATTCTCTGTGTCCAGCCAAGGTGTTCACAGCAGCTCAGACATGATGTGGCTCCCCTGTGATGGGAGATTGTTACCTCTTATACAAATAATTATGTGGTTATTATTTACCATTTCACACCAATGCCCAGTGCCTGTACTAGAAGGGTCATTTCTGCTTTGACCCAAAATTCACTGAAACTACTTTGTGCCCATGTCACTGCAGGAAATGGATGCCAGGGGAGAAGAGCCCAGAGTTCCACCCTAATTCCTCCACCTTGTTCCCCTTCACCCTTTACATTCTAAAAACCCAAAATTACAAAACTTTCTGTCTGGTGATAACTACACCACTGTCTGTCACACATTTGTGACTTGCAATTCCTCTCTGTGTTGGAAGTTTTTCTCATGGCCTGAAATCAAAGCCTGTGTCCTCCTGGGCTCTGTGCCAGGGTCTCAAACCCCCCTGCACAGACCCCAGACCCTCTTTCTCGGGTCCCAGGCCTCTCTACTGAGATCTGTGACCTTCCAGGGTGGCCAAAGGGATGCCCTGGACTCCAACTCGGCTCCACCTAATTGTTAATTTGGCCAGCAAGCTCCCTGGGGGCTGCCCTATAAACCTTCTCAGAAAACCAAATCCCTTTTCTGCCGCTGCCTACGGGGAATTAATCCCTGCCCAAATCCTCTCTCCCCTCCCTCCCTCCCTCCCTCCTGCACGAGCTGCTGCTGCTGCTCCAGGTCACAGGAGGGGAGGGGGCACAGGGCTGGCCTGGAAAGTGATTCCCGAGGCTGTGGCAGGTGGGATCCAGCCCTGGGTTGGGGTGAGGTGCTTCCCTTGCGGTTTTTGCCCTCTCTCCCTGGCTGGTTCAGCACTGGCACCACCAGCAGGTGCAGTTCTGTATTTTAGAATACAAATCCCATCCTCTGGGTTCTTGTCTCAGCAGCAGAGTGAGCAATGTGAGAAATAAAGGGATCAGACACTGATGGGGGATTTGAACTGGGTTTTATTGGGTTCACACCATTTCCTTCCAGCCAGGAGTCAAGAGCCTGCTGAACTCGGGGGGTTTCAGGTTAAATCTGGGGCTGGGGGAGTGGGGAGGTCACAGCTTGGAGCCAGCCCAGAGTGGGAAGGGAGTGACCCCGAACCAAAGTGACAGAACAAATCAACCCAGAGAACAAATCAAGGAACAAAGGGGGAAGGAGAACCAGGACTCTGCCAGTCACTGGGATCCCTCACCAGAATTTTCTGGACTTCAGGGTGAGGCCTCAAAGTGACAGACAGGACCAGGATTGTTGGAGCATCCCTGGAGTGCAGGGAGAGGGAGCTCTGCAGATCTGAGATATCCTAGAAACAAGTGGTTTTATTGCAAGGGTGGTGGGTGAAAAGGGCTTTGCCTTCAGCACCAGCCTGGGCTGGAGGGAACCCCAGAGAGAGAGGGAGGGTGTGAGGTGAGGGAGGTAAAAGAGCTGAGAGGGGTAAGAGAGGTAAGAGAGAGTGAGGACCTTGTCCCAATCCATTATATCCTCTTTTGTGTGGAATATTCTGATTTACAGTGACCAACCAGCACCAGATACAAACCCTACAGACTCTGCACACAGCCTATGAGAACTGCTCTATCACCACATCATCCCGTATTCTGAACTCTAAAGATGCTTTTCTTATCCACCTTTTCCCTGATGCCTTGGCAGGGTGGGGAGGGGCTGCACCTTTGGGTCCTTTTGTTTTCTGTCCTTCAGCCCATCTCCAGCTCAGCCCCGTCCTCCTGCCTGCCACGGTCACATCTCAGAGCTCAGATCCATTTCTAGTTCACTCACAGGTTTTATATTTTCAGTATTTCTTGCCAGGCAATCAAATCCATAAGCCTTTCCTGTCCCATCTTTCCCAACACCGAGTGTCATATAAACCATTGATTAAATCATTAACCATTGATTGATTAATAACAGTAACTGGGGTAAACCATAACGGGGTAAAACATGGGAAAAACCATTGGGAAACAACAAAACAAAACAGATGCATACAGAAAACAGGTAAAACTCCCAAACACAGCACCACACTGGATCTCCCCCTCTCTCTCTCCCTCTCCAGGTGTTCATCCTGTATTTCAAGCCCAGCATTTTCCGCTGCATCGTCCTGCGCTGGGTGCGGGTGCTCGGCTTCGCCACCGTCTACGGCACCATCACCCTCAAGCTCTACAGGTGCCCGGGGCAGGGGCTGGGGGCTGGGACCCCCGCAGGGGGAAGGGTTTGGGGCTTGGGACCCCCACAGGGGGGAGGGTTTGGGGCTTGGGACCCCCACAGTGGGAAGGGTTTGGGTCTCAGGACCCCCACAATGGGGAAGGGTTTGGGTATTCAGGACCCCCAGAGTGAGGATGGCTTGGGACCCTCACATGGGGAAGGGTTTGGGTGCTAAGGACACCCACAGCAGGAAGGGTTTGGGTCTCAGGATACTGGCAGTGGAAAGGGTTTGGGTCTTGGGATCCCCAGGTTGGGGGGGATGGGGGCTCAGGACCCCTGCAGTGGGAAGGGTTTGGGTTTCAGGACCTC